>NC_018296.1:0-12769 GCF_000315875.1 Candida orthopsilosis Co 90-125
GTACCATCGTGATTTATACATTCGTAAATACACATAGAGACTATAAAAATACCCAAAACACTAAAGCTGATGGACTTACAATGTGTCTGCCCACATTCCCCCCTACTCTTTTTAATGGCTGGCGGAGTATTGCTTTTGTTAGCGCTCAAGTATGGGGAGTGCCCGCGCTTTGGTAACATTTGTATATAAGATTTGAGGTTGTTTATATTGAGTCAATTTACAGCTACAACATGGGAAATTGAGCCAACGAGTGGCTGAGACAAAGAAATTTTGTTTTGATTTGGAAATCAGTCTCTTGATAAAAGTGCAGAGAATTGTTAAACTCTATTGTGCACATGATCAGCTGATGCAGCAGGACAAAATTTTCTATCACCAAAGACGTGCTAAAGGATTACCAACAGGAGGTTTTCGCTGATTGTATACTAGATCTGTCTACAAGGGTCAATAGATAAGCTGTAATGGTACAAATAATTTTATACAAACCTATCCTTGTCGCATGCGCAAAATTCAATTGCATGAGAATGTATCCTTCTAAGGCAAACTATCACTTCTCTCGTTCACAGAAAACAATGGAGATTCATGTTCAGGAGTCAGGTAATCTACCACTTACAAGAGATGCCTACAACAGGGCCAACCGCATAACCATCGAAAATTGTGATATCAAACCACTGCAAAATGGTGAGCAACTAAAGCCACTACTCCATTACGCAATCAACACCCTTTACATAAATTGGAAAAAAGATACAAAAAATACTACCCCTACATAGATCCAGTACTTTTGCAACACAAAGACATAATATTTGCTGGAAATGATAAATGTATTAAAGCAACTCACTTTTGCATCCTCAACAAAGCGCTTTCAAATCAACTGTGGTTTGCCCACAATTATCCAAAAATTGTGTACATAGCAGAAGATCCAAAAAATATCTACAGGGACCTGGCCGGTTTAAACATTTGTGGTGTTAGAATCAACAATTTTATGATGAACTGGTATAAAGAGCCGGTTATCATTATAGTAAATCCGTTCGAATTTTTGTCCATGCATCTTAAAAAGGACACTTTGATAATGATTGGAGATACACTTCTCACTACGCTAAAATACAAACAATTGTGTCAAGCAAGATCATTTAGTTATGTGGACTTCACACACCAGAGACAGACTACTGCAAATCTACTGTCGGTGAATATCGAGCTATATTACCTTGAATCACTTGATGCAAAAATTGAAAAACTCATCAATATTTGTGAACAATCTTACAAATTAGGAATATTTGCTGACATTTATAAAAAAGCGAAAGAGTTGTATATGAATACCATCTTTTGCCGTTGCACATTGACGACGCTAAATGTGGCAAAGTGTAAAGGGAACAATATTAAGCCAAGCTTAAAGAAGGCGAAGGAGCAAAACGCCATAAAACTTTCAACAAAATTCAACATTTTAAAATAGGTAAAAAGTGTATTCTTTATTGACGCTCCAAGTTTAAAGTCCTTTGAAAAATTTGTAAATGAGTTAGGGTCAGGGCCAAAAAGAATAGTTGTTTTGTTTACAATGTGTGGGGTTTGTCGAGAATTGGACTGGATATAAATAAATAAACTATGTTCCGGGGTTTCTCTCCTTTTGTAGCTTTATCAACATCATTGTCCTCAAAACAATCCTCATCTCAGTCACTAATAGTGCCGCTTCATGAATAACCTCAATCACTTCGTCAGATGGACACGGGGAGTCAGGGTTTACTAATTCCTCAACTGTCATTGTATTCATTCTGGTTTTAGATTCATCATTTGGCTCTTCACTTTTGGTCTCAGTTGGCATCATTGGTCTATCAAAAACCGACTTGACTCTCGAAGTCAGCCCAGATGCATTTAAGTCCTCAACATCCAAGTATGCCATCGTTTCTTCATTCAGTTCATCTTCATATTCATCACATATTTTCCTCAACCACTGCTTGCTGATAACCCCGTTTTCTATAGATTCAACAACTTGCTTTTCTTCAGACAGCTCACTCAATAACTCCCTCTCTTTCCTTCGTATTACATCAATCAAAACTTCACAAATTAAATCATATAACAACGGAACTCTGTAAAATTTGGCAATTATCAAGTTATCCAACAACGTGGGTGCTAAAATCCATTTATTTCCAACTTGTCCTGTATAGAAAAACTCACAAAATGCTTTTACTGTGTTCGTTGAAAAGGGCATATATAACTTCCGTGGTATCAATGATGGCTCGAGGGGAAACCGTTCCTCTTCAAACCCGAAAAGTGGATGATAATCTTCATTTTCATCCCCATTATCACTTTCCTCATCATAGTCTTGTGTTGAGCCATGCCCAACGCTGCTTCCAGATTCATTTTCCTTGGATTTAACTTCCACTCCTGATTCTATGGAGGATAGTTTAAGATCTGAAGTTGATCTTCCCATATTTGGTCTGAGATTGGGAAATGGAGAACTGCGCAACTCACTCAAATTTGAACTCGATGCTGACAATGAAGCACGTGGCGATGAAAAAGGTGATTCTCTAGGAGATCTAGAAGAAGGGATGTTTCTCAAGACGGATAGTGTGTTCAACAATGATGCCCTCGGGGAGCTTGCATCTTGTGACCCCTTGCGCGAAGAAGGTTTAAACGATGTTGGTACAGCTGGAACAGGAGGTATTGGCTCAGTAGGAGGTGGTAATTGGGGCGGCACGTCATCCATATGGGAGGTGAATAGGTCATTGTGTTGAATAGTCGGGATTGAATCCTTGCGACTTTCGTTGCTTGAGTTGTTCCTTGATGGTTGTGACTCGGTCGACATTGAACAGATGGACCTTTGCTTAGTCTTGGAATATGTACCCAAAGATTCTGTTGACTCCTGAAAGGGGATTCTAAAGCGTGGAACATCAGCTTTCCTCAATGTGGTGGTAACTTTTGATTTCAGCTCTTGATTCTTTTCTGATTCAAAATCTTCCACCGCCAGAACATAACCTCTTGAAAGTAGCGTGACAAAGTATTTCCCCCATCTATCAATCAATATGGCCATAGACACTGGTATTCGATCACCATTACAGGAGATGATTTCAAAATCCGAAATTTGATCACCATTTCGATCAAAAGCGTTTCTCCCTAAAGTTACTGCAGCAGGAGAAAATACTGCCCTTATGTTGGAAGATTTGGGAGCTGCATAATGCACGTAATCATCAAATGTGATTGCTGGCTGTGCATGGGTTGATTGTTGCATACTGGAAGGGGGGAAGGGTGAGATCAACAACAGTGGTTTGGTGGTCACATAGAGTTGAAAAAAAATCTATCTAACAAATGCTGCGGCTGCAGATTAAAAAAGGTTGGGAGTAAACATATGCGAACGGCAATAACGACGATTAATTTTTGACCTCCTTTAGTGAGTATTGCATGTACCAAAGCCTAAAGATGAAGAGTTTACATGCTTTGTGACTAAGTAAAGGGGATTGAGCCGGGGTTGGAGCCGCATATTTCATCCAGTTATGTATATGAAGATAAATGGAATAAAAGATGGAAGGCTCTTTTGATATTATATGCGGCGACCTTATCTATGGAGCCAAATAATTTCAAACTTTTATGTCAACTAGTGTTCTAACCGTCAAGGGTTCGCTTTGTTTCGTTTCATAAACCAATCGCCTTTAACCGAAAAGAACAAATCCGCTAGGGCACCCAATAGACGTAAAAGCAGAAGAGTTTAAGGAATTTGATTATCCATCTAATGTAGGAGACTCATCATTATCAGAGGCGCACACTGCAATCTCTGGTAAATGGTGTGGTGAGTTTGCGTTTTGTACATGGAAGCCATTCTTTTGTACATTATATACTGTGTTTCCTAATTGGTATAATTGTTGTCCCAATTAGGTAAATATCAAAATACAATAATATACAGCAATCCAACAAATGTCTTCTTTGTGTAACATAATCTCGTGAGAGAGACGACTTTCATACGTCATTTTATCGTCAACAAAACAGATACAACCACACCAGATTGCTAAGGTATAAGATGTCTAAACCACAGGATAAAAGTTGACCCATAGTGGTCTATTTGTCGATTACTATGGAAGTGTTGCAACGGGTCTTACTACACACACACACACTCTATTGTATAAAGTTTCTAAAACTATAAATAGCAATTGATACATAAGTAGTTTTGACTACTAATCTCATGTATTCTCTTTACATTGTCACAATTTGGAGCTTCAGTTTGATTCAAGTTGTCGTTGCTTCTCTCTTTGTTTCTCTTTGTTTCTCTTTGTTGTGTTTTGTGATAATAAAGAAAGAAATTCCAAAAGTCACTCAAAAATTTTAAATTGCAATTTTCTGTTTTGTCTTTCTGAATTCTACTTCCAATTTCAATTACATTTTCCAAAACAACAATCTTTTTCCCTCATCAGAAAGTTTATCTTCTATCACAACAGTAAAAATATGTCTGAGACTGCTGCAGTTAATTCAACGACTGCCAAGAAGCAGCCTCCTCAAAGCAGATTAAAACAATTGACGAGTGCGTCGACATGGGTTTCTCCCTTTAGAAGCCAACCTGACGAAGAAAGTGGAGCCAATTCCAAGAAAAAGGTCAATTTGTATAAACAATTCAAGGAGGACAATAAAGTAGAACATATCAAAGTTCCAGCCAAGTTTGCTCACCATCCTACATTAGAAGCTGAGGAAAAGAAGAAGAAACAGCAAGCAAAGTCAGCAAAGTCAGCAAAGTCAACAAAAAAGACAGATGAAGCAAAGACCAAAAAAGCAACAGATGATAAGGCTAACTCAGAAGAGAAAAAGCTTGACGATGAAGCCAAGGAGAAATTGGTGACTGATGAACAATCTGAAGCTGCTGCCAAGGAAAAGAAGATTGAGGATGAATCTAAGGAGAAGTTGGTTGATGATGAACCATCCAATGCTGTTGTAGAAGAGCAGAAGCTTGAAGGTGAAGCCGATGAGAAATTGATCATCGACGAACCAACTGAAGCTGAAACAGAAGAACAAAAGCTCGAAGATGACTCTAAAGAGAAATTAATCACCGACGAACCAGCTGGTGCTGTCGCAGAAGAACGGAAGCTTGAACACGAGTCTAAAGAGAAGTTGGTCACAGACCAAGGATTAGAAAGACAGCCAACCAATGAGTCCAGGGAAACATTGCTCAAGGATGAATACCCAGAAAGCGAACCTACTGGTGCTGCAGCAGAGGCAAAGGAAGCCTTTGAAGCGGCTGACGCAGATATAGAAGACGCTAAAAAAGTAAGCCAAGAGCAAGAGGACCTTGCCCAAGAGCATTTAGAAGGCGATGATGAGATAGAAGAAAACATCAAAGAAAATCCTGTTGATATTTCTTCTCCACCTCAAACAAAATATGAACCGGTTGAGAAACCAAACAAAGAAATTTTGGAAAAATTAAAGAATAAACCAGTTTTGTTGAGACACTATCAAGAATTAAATGCAACTGCTGTTGGGTCGCTTGCAAATGATTTAGATGACCCCAAAAAAGTTATCGAATTGGGTTCTGGTTTGAGATTGACTCAAGAACAATTGTTGGACATGGCAGCGAAAAGAGTGGCCCCAGTGATTACCTCCATCAATGATGAGGTCTCTAAGACGAGACAAGAGGATGAAATCAAGAGACAACAACTTTTGGATCAAAAAGTGAAGAAGCACGAGGGTAAGTTGAAATCTGATTTTGACAAGTATGCAGCAAAGGTAAACAAGAGAAAGGAAGTTATCGATCAGGAAATTGAACGCAAATTAACCAACATTGCTAACTTGGTCAAAACATCCGATGAGAATGCAAACAAGTTTGAAAAACAAACTAAGGAAGAGATGGAGACTGCAGCTAAAGAGTACGAAGAACGTGAAACTAAGGCTGCTGAGAAACACGTTACTGATAAGGAAACTCTCGAAAAGAATCACGAGGAGCTACTCGCTACCAAAAAGCAAGAATTGGAAGATTCCAAAGCAGGACAAGAGAAGGCTACTCAAGAAATTGAAGATTTGAAGCAGAAAAAGATTGACTTGACTGAAAAAAATACTGAATTGGATACCGAAATTGAGAGATTGAAAAGCAAATTGGAGGAGGAAAAGGCCAAATTACAAGAGTTAACTTCTCAACATGAAACTCATCAGGAAGCAATAGAAGTAAACCAAAACCAGAGCAAAGAGTTGAATGAAAAGATTGGTGGTTATCAAAAAGATATTGATGACAGAAAAACCACACACAAGGGTTTGGTTGCTGAAGTTGGAGCTTTGGGTGCCTTGTTGGGCGCTTTTGCTGCTAAGTTGAGTGATGTCAACTCAGACAAAACTGGCAGAACTGAGAGACTCACGGAAGCAAAGAACAAGCACATCTCTTGGCAAAGAGAAAAGGACCAATTCGCAGAAGAAGCTGCAAGAGAGCATGAACGTCAAAGAGCACAGGCAACCCAAGAATACGAAACCAGAAAACACCAAGAGGAGTTGGAAAGAAAGAGACAGAAGGAAGAACAAGAGAGACTCGAAAAGGAGGAGCAAGAGAGGCAAGCCAAGTTAGAAGAAGAAGAAAGACAAAGGCAAGCACAATTAGAGGCCGAAGAGAAAGAAAGACAAGCTAAGATTGAGGAAGAAGAGAGACAAAAAAAGGTTGAAGAAGAAGCAAAGGCTAAGGAGCTAAAGGAGAAACAGGAAAAACAAGCAGCTATCGCCGAAAAGCTTAAGCAGAAGGAATCAAAGCAAAGAAACTTAGAAGAGGAAAGAAACAAGCATGATTCTCTTTATCAAAAGGGTTCTTACACGGGTGACGAGTCCGAGTATCACAACGCTCAAAAGCAGAGATTAGGTGATGAAATCACAAACTTGCAAAAGATCAAGGAATTGAGAGAAGAAAGATCGACGTACACCGGGGAGGATTCAAAGTCTGATGATCTTGACAAATTAATCAAGGAGAGACAAAAGGCGATCAAAAAGATTGAAAACAAGCAAGCTCAACTTTCTTTAAATGAGCGGGCAGTAGCTGAAGAACCAACATCAAGTAAAAACTTGGTTGCTTCTGGCACTGGTGCTGCTGCCGGTACCGTATTTGGACAAGATTTGATTGATAAACAATCGAAATTGCCAAGTGCACAAGAAAATCCAGGCGCCGACTATGACTTGAAGAAGAAAGGTGCTATTCATGATGCAGATAAATCAGTTCCTAAGTTTGAGGATGAGAATGATAAGAAAAAGGAACCCAGGGAGAAGAAGTCAGGCTTAGGGTCCGCTGCTCTTGCTGGCGGTGCTGTTGGTGCGGGAACAGGTGCTGCAGTGGGTGCCGCAACCAATTCAACTGATAAGGCTGCACCATTGAGAAAAGAAAGATCAAATAGTCTCACTGACAGATTCAAGGGATGGGGAAGAAGACTTTCAAGAGATAAAACACCAACCGAAAAGACTAAAGAAGCTCCAGCTGAAAACTCTGCCTCTAAGGATACCAAGGAGGACAATGCTGTTGGTGATGTTTCCAAAGAGACTAAGCCAATTACTTCCAAGAATGAAAACACCGTTGGTAGTGTAGGTGCTGCACCTAAAGGAAATGACACAATTGGTGGAATCAACGCAAATGATATTGAAAACAAAACTGGATCAGCACGTGTAATCCCTAAAGGCAATCAAACGATTGGTGGTGTGAATGCAAATGACTTTGAATTAAAAGACACACACAAACCAGGCGCCGCTATTACAGCTGGTGCTAATGAGCCACATAGAGATGATGCTTCATGGGAAGTTCACTCGGTTTATGAACTTGTATCCGATGGCGAATTCGAAGCAAATAAGAATGATCCCAATTATTTTGCAGTCAATGAAGAGGACTATAAGAATCACAAAGAAAAGGAAAAAAGGGTCACTTTACTTGATAAAATCTTTAAGTAGTTTAGTTTAATTTTTATATTTGTTTTACATTTAATCGAATTTAATTTTCTTACCCGCGGACGGTACAATGGCAGCACTTGCTCTTTGAGCAGTAGCCAAAGCGACTGACGACTTTTCTCTAGCTTGCGGCTTTTCCTGTGGTCTCTCTCTGTACTGCTTTCTTTGTGGCCTCACCTCAGGAGTATTCTCAACAACCTCCTGTTTTTCCACCACCTCTTCCCGCACATGACTCTTTGGTCTTCTCTTTGATCTGTCTTCTCCATACTCCAACCTCAACTTCCTATTCAACATTGATTTAGCAAGCTTTGACTTCATAGCAGTGATGGCACCATCTTCAGACTTAAAGTCGATAAAAGCAAAACCTTTACATTTTCCAGTATCTTGAAATGTAGCCATTCTGATCCTGACAATATCTCCACAATGTTGAAAGTGCTCCCGCAAGTTATCTTCTGTTGTGTCAAAACTCAAGTTACCTACAAACAAGATCCGGCTTGGTGGTAACTTTGACTCCTTCTCTGGCCGACCTTCAAAAGAAGTGGCACTTTTGATTAGTAAGTTACGTCCATTTAAATTCTGCTCACTTAAAGCTATCAACTTTTCGACTTGTTCTTCATTTTTCACATCAACATAAGCAAATCCTTTAATCTGGTTCCCCTTTTTAGGAAGATTCACTCTCGTTATATCTTCCTTCAGAATGGTTGATTTAGCCACCAAAAACCTCATAAGATCTTCCATAGTCGTGTCAAAAGATAAATTTCCTATCCACACACCATACTTTGACTTTTCTTGCTTTTGCTCGGATTCCTGCACCGTTGTCGCCTTTGGAGCTGGCTCTTCCTCCAATTTTCCCTTCTTGGCTAAACGCTTTTGTTTCTTTGACAAAGGTACGGATGCATTTAAATCAATTTCCAATTCATCAAATGAGTCTCCTTTCCTCTTTCTATCTACTTGCTCGATGTTTTTGTCTTCTGTTTCACGACCGGACATGGTTGGAGTTAAAGTATTACATCGCATCGCATCTCACATTTTTTCTGTTTTTGTACACAGAAAAGTGCACATTACAAAATGCCACTGCGACTACTCTAGAGATTGGGACCACCCTGACCCATCATTAAGAGCTCACCTTACGTACGAATCTACAAATGTGTTCTTAATGATATCAATTGCTCCTACATCTAACTATCTTCAACAAACTCAGACCACAACCATTTTCGCCACAACTCACCTGACTCTGAAATGATGTTGTCAATAAAGTTAATCTTGTGTTTGTCGTTTCGCATATCGTTGGATATGATGATGTTACTAGTAGGGGCTTCTTCATTTGGTAGTAAAGGAGGAGATCCATTTCTTGAATTTGAAGATGAATTGAAAGTTTGACTTGATCGTTTTCTGGATTTTTGGTTATATTTGTAGGACTTGGATGGAAGTCTCGATAGGAATTGTCTAATTTCATGCTGATCAAGTTCAACCAATGTATTCTCCTTCGATTTGAGTAAAGATATCGAAATAAATATTAATGCAATATGAGGGTCGATTCTTGAAAAGGGGATGGATAAATTGGGGCGATTGGCACTATCCTTTAATTCATTTGTCGAAGAAGGAGTTGCCGATGTCAGCAATAAATCCGATTTCGATATGTGAAGTTCATTGTTCAACTCATTAATCAAATCCCTGAACGAGTTTCTTCTTGGATCGACGGTTGATTTTTCATTTTCAACGGATCCAACTGTCCAAAACACATCAGGACCCAATTTCTGTAAAGTGTTTCTATTCACATAGTTTAGCTTTTCATAGTAGTAATTAAAACTTCGCTTAGGGTTTTTAAGCCTCCAGCCCAAAAGAAAATCCCAAATTCGCCCGCGGTCGTGTTTGGACCACACTTTTGTGCCGCAAAATTTGAGCCACCATATTAGCCATTCATCATCCAGACAACCAAATTTGGTTAGAATTTGCTCCTCGTGGAAATGTTGCGCTAATTCAGGTTGCAATTTTCGCAAACAAAAGATGAAAAATGAAACTCTTTGCTCTATAGTTCCCCCTGTGATTGGTAATGTCGTCTTGTTCATCTTGGATTGTTTTCTCTCATCTTTTTGGTCATTTTTATTACAGGAAATTTCACTCTCCCCTGAAAACTTTGTTTCTGGCTCTGGGCAATGCAACAACACCAACACTAACCTCTCATAGACATCATGAAACTTCATATTGGAAATTGTTTCGTTCTTATATATCAACTCATCAAGATACTTATCCAACCCTGGAATATGATCAATATAGTTTGAATAGTCGTCAACTACGCTGGCAATCAAAGAAGAACCTTTCTGTGAGTGATCTCTTCCAACTAAAACCCACGGAGTCTTCGGTATCGGAGGGAACCATTCAGCCAAATTCAAAGCCATCCATGATAGCGATGTATCATATTTGATGATTTTGGCCCATTTGAGTGTAAACTTCAATACCGAGCTCTCCAATGTGTGAATAATCTCTTTTTCAATGGGTGTCAAATCATGTGACTTCAAGTAATAAAGTCGTTGAATATACCTAGCGATATCCTTTTTAATCTTTTTTTCAATTTCGTTGCTGGCATCCGAATCTTTGCGACCTTCTGATCTTGTTTCATAATCGCTTTCCGACTGGCTTAGGTATCCTTTGGAGGAAGATGTTTCCTTACTTGAGGTACTCTCAACATCACTCGCTTCATTAATAATTTCATTGTCTGGCTGTATAAACGGCTCTAGCACAAACGGGTGGTATTTCAATAGAATTGGCCACACTTTAAATCGAAGAAATGGGGGTATACCTTTCTGTCTTGCAATTAGGGCTAATCCATGGTGGTTTTTCGTGTTCAAGTATTCCTTACATAGATTAAAAATTTCCAAATCGTAGTTGAAAGATGGTTTGTGGTCGTCAGGTTGATATGGCGAGTTGTCTTTCGATTCAAAATCAGGCTGTTCTTCGTCACTAATGGATTTGGTTGAAGTAGTGTTTTCTATAGACAGTTCGATAAACTTTTCATTGGACGATTCTGATGAGTCCGTGGAAGCGGTTGGCAAGCTCAAACTTGTGGAGAAATTCTTTTCCATCATTTGGGATAGCATTATGAAAAAGCAAATGTGAATATATGTGGAACTAGACGAGAAACTTGGGATTGGCGGAAACGGGGCACTAAAGATGATTTGTGATAACTTGAGATTGTTTATCAAATGGGTATATCGGTTGTTGCTAGTGTTTCGAAACGAACAGGTGGTATATGCTTTTGTATAATTAATATGTAGAATTCATCACTTTCAGATGACTTCTACAGGGCAATTTCTGTGAATAGTGGGATATAATAGTTAAAACATTGTTGGAGTTTGGTAAAAACACTCGATCTTGTAAGTTATATTTAAAGAAAACACCCTCTTGTGCAAACTGGGTAGTAAAAATATATGTGCCCTGGCCTTTGACTTTTGTTTGAAGGTGAATTCTTTTAATTAGAATTTCAGATTTTAATTGGAATTCAATTTTTTTTTTTGCCAATCCGATTGAGGTCGTGTGAGTTTGTAATGTGTCGAGAATTTAACAATGTAACCTAAAAGGCAATGCCTTGCAGTTAATTGCGAACCAGCCCCCTTTTATTGCTCTGGAGAACACTGCACTTGAGTTCATACAGGGGCTGGATCAACACACTTTAAAGATTCTAGCCCCTTTCAGTTATTTTTCCATATTTTATGATAAATCTGATTTCTATATGTGACTTTCGCACACGACAATTCAAATTAAATGCGCAATTTCCCGGATATAAGGCTTTTCGGGTCGGCGACGACAGCAATAGTGCTTGCAAAAGGCAGTACGAACCGGAAATTTGAACTCTTGAACTATGTAAGGTTTCTACCTATAACTGGCCATCAGGATAGCCCCTTTCTTTTTAAGGTTTCAAATTGCAGCATGATCCAATTTTATCCTTCGGTTAAACTTATCGTATAGTTGTGAAAATTTTTTTGGTGAATTTGGTTGCAAAAATATTGGCTCACCAGTTGAAGATGCTGAAGGGAGATTGTACACACTGTACAACAGTACGATGTTGTTCGGAACCGGAATTCGATATTACAAGACTTATGAAGCGAGAGGATTAGAAAATGGGATGAAATACTGATTTGGACTCATAAGTTTCTGATAATGTTATTGAAAGCATTCCGAAAACGTGAAACCTTCAATTTAGCAGTTCCTTTAAGATGTGATTATTTTGGAAGAAGAAAACGAAAAGAGGACAACAATAGCCGAAATTATAATTTACGAAGTCATATAATCTTTGAAATGTGGTATCGTGACCGTAGCTTCTCCAACCACAAACATGAAACTTTTCAAAAAGACATACACGATCGTATACAACATATATTGATACCAGTGCATGCCGTACTTTTTAGTAAAGAATGACTCTTCAGTTGGACTACTCTCCGACTTTTGATTCTGTGATTCTGCCTTACTCACACAGTGTACGTCGGCTAAATTAGGAATCACACATTACTACACACTCTTACCAAAGAGGCAAAAAAAAAGAAATTTAAAATGTCGCAGATTGAAAAAAAATAGGAGTAAAATGCGTCACTTACTAAAATAAGACACTTGGAAAAAAAAAGAAATTAATGCATGATAACTACAAAAAAAATTGAAGGTAGTGTACTTATGTTCAGTTTGTATTGTGTTGTATATAAAAAGGGGAGAGATTGAGCGAGCAACAATCACCATATGTTTCGCCACTCGAAAGTTCAACATCTAATATCATTATTAACGTATTACAACACATTAATACAACAACAACTATACAATCAATAAATATTAATAGATCAGAGTATTCAATTTATTAAATCACAATGCAAATTTTCGTCAAAACTTTAACCGGTAAGACCATCACCTT
>NC_018296.1:13276-94910 GCF_000315875.1 Candida orthopsilosis Co 90-125
TTTTAAGGCTTAGATAAAAGTTAATAGTCTTTAATACATCTTCTAATACTTAATTATTTCTACTTGCTAGTTCTACTCTGACAACATTTGATTTCTCGAGACTGGAAAACTCTTGTAAGGCTAGTTCTATTAGTCTCTGATTGCTCGAATCAATCAACACTGGCACTAACTCTTTCGATAATCGAATAAACTCCAACTTCACTGATTCAAGGGCATCAACATTCAAACACTGCTCTCTCAACACTTTCCAAGTTTCAATCAAATCAAGTTCTATGTCGCCACTACTCTTTGTCAATGTCTTGATAAGTTTTCTAAACAACTCAGTTATCTTGATCTTTGACCTCCAAGTTATTGTAACTCTGGAACGAAAAATGTCTCTCATCTCTTTAAATATAAATTGAGATAATTTAACATCGCCCTCCAGCTTGTAATAAAACGCAACCCCTAAATTATGAAACAACTCCAAAACTCTCTCTTCTTTCACTACGTCTGCTTTAGCTCCTCCTTCAGCATCAGTCATTTCTTCATCACTATCATCATCTTTGCCCCCGGCTTCACGTTGCAAAATATCCCCCATCACTTGTATATAATTCTCAACAAGCTCTTGGTCGTGGATTTCGTGAATAAATCTTCCACTCCTTTGTACTGCCAATCTTTGATACCTCTTGTTTCTTCTCTTAATTTCAGTTGTTATTGCTTTCTCAATTCCATCAAGTAAATCACGATGTCGCAACAAGTACGCTTTATTCAAAATGGAAAACTCAATCAAAGCGCCAAACACATATTCCTTACCTTCCCAAGACTTACCTTTGTTAGAATCGATTAACAACTGAATCAACTCTTCAATGGTGCGGTTAGAAAAGTGGCCCGAATCACCAAATGCAACACAAAGATGACACATAGCCCTTCCCAATGTGGCCCTGATTGAAAACTCATTACATTCCAAGTACTTCTTCACAAGATCAAGTATTTCAGTCGAGTACAACTTAATAGCCGAATCACCAGCTGTGTGTTCCGTCCACTCCATTTCAAAATTGTGCTTCACCGGTTCTAGTTGATCACATCGACCGACAAAAGCCAAGGGTAAAAACGCTGACGCAACGACACTAAACTGATCTCCAGAGTATTTCGATACACAATTGCTTGCGTTAGATGCCAATATTCTCGACCTCTCGTCTCCTGTCTCCTTAGGTTCAAAATACATTTTTGCAATCTTTTCAGAGTACTTGATTAGTGCTTCTACGGGACAAATACGACAAATGTACCCTGCCGCAGCAGCATAGCAAGAGGCCACTGTGTTGTTCCGATCTTTGATTTGACTTGACGCAATTTCCAAAAGCTTGGCACCATATGGCCTCATAAGAGAGTGGTAATTCATAACCAATGTAATTAAGACTTTTGAACCACTTACTTTCGAAGGCAACCCAACACTATGCTTGACACTGCGTTCCAACTTTATCAAAAACTCAGGAATTGTCTTTTCATCCAATTGACTCAACAAAAATTCAATGGCATCCATCAACAGAGATTTTCCAACATTTTGCAATCGTTTTGCATCAAATTCCTGATTATCGATATTAAAATTACTGGCATTAAGTGCTAAGTAGTTCACAACCTCAGGCTCCAATGTGGAGAAGAGGTTGACGAAATTTTCAATCAAATCAGCAATATAAGGTTTCAACGCCTTGCTCTTAGTCTTGCAAAGTTTCAACAAAGTCTTGATTGAAAAGTCTTTAATGTCTTGGGAGTCAGAAAGGATTCCCCTATTCCCTAACAAAAGCAGAATCAACCTTCCTAGAATCTCCTGACTACCAGAGTTACTTGAATCCTTTTCCAAGGCTCTTGTCAAAACGGTAACCAAAGATTTCGTCAATTTCAACCCTTCTTTTCTAACACTCTCTTTTATATCATCCATTACTCGGAAACTCATTGTCCAAATATCCTCAATCTTTGCCTCGTATCGATTCAAGTCGACAATTTGTAATAAGTCACTCATAGCGGTGGCACTTGCTTGTCGTACCCTCCACTCTTTTTTACCCATACCAGTCAACAATTCACTCAAAATCAGATCAAAATTTTCTTTGATAATCCGGTTAGGGTCCCTAACTAGTGAGGTCCAAATTGACTCCATCGATTGAGAAACACTAGTAAAAGGGTCGTATCTGTACCGGTAGAGTTTTGGAATAAGTCTTTGGGCAAACTTTGGGTTACTAGATAGCATCTGGTCCAAGGATGATTGAGATAAAATGGATTCCAACCCATAGGCAATACCACGACGTGAAGACCACAACGCCGATGACTTTGTCAAAGACATGAATTTGTAAACAAGACTCGGGTCCCCGGCATCTTGGGCCAAGTTCAATACATCCTTATATGTTGAGACAGAACCATCATTGGTCTTCAAAACATCAGGTTCAAATAAAGCCGTGTCATTTTGGATGCTTCCAGCTGTGTATGAATTTGCATCAGACTGGGTGAATGACTTTAGTAAAGATTTTACTGACAATTCTTTAAACTCAGCATCACCCAATTCGTATACCAAAGCCAAACCTCTTGAAGCGGAGTCTTGTACTATTTCATCCTTGTCTGCTAAGAATCTCATAAAGCAATAATGCAATTCAATTGATCTCTGTTTGACTTCCTTCAAGTGACCACAATGTTGCACTTGAGACAAAAGCCAAATGCAACCAGCCCGCCTCAACGAAGGCTTGGTGTCTTTACAAGCTGCAACAATGGTGTTCAAAATTACAGGCAACCTTGACGTGCCCCTGGGCAAGCTCCTTGTGTCCACGTCAGGAATATCAAGTTTATGCTGCAATAGCTTCGACTCCCACCCAGAAGAAGTAATAACAAATGCTTCAGCTGAAGCAAAAACCGACTCTATTTCTTTCGAGTTGTGGAATTCATAAATTGCTCGTTCATTTTCAGTCAATTCAGGGGACATGTTGTGGTTTTCTGATAATGCGAGGTATCCCAATGCTAGGACACTCCTTTCGTCAAACCTTTTCAGCCTCTCCCGAGCACTGGATTCAAATTCAGTTGTGTACTTCTTGACAATTTCTGACATAGGCTCTTTAAGTGTGCCAAACATCGCCAATTGCGATATCAGCTCAACTGCAGAAGGATAAGTAGACTGGTTCTTAGACATCTCAATAACGTCTCCAAGTAATTGATCAAGAACCAACAAGGAAATTACCTCACGTCTACCTCTAGCGAACACTCTGGATACAATATAACTTTCTGCTAAAACAGCAACAGTCTTATTTTGAACTCCATGGAGCTGATCCAAAAGACCCATGACTTTCTGATCATCGTTCGATGGGTGGCTTCCTATGACACCCAATATTTTACAGATTTCACTCATTGAATCATCACGCATGTGGGTTTGACGAAGTATAGAAGCTAACTCGTTGGCTCTATTCGAACATGATTCGACTATCTCAGACGAAGAAAAAGTGAGCAATTTACCAATAGCCCGACCATAAAAAACACTAGGAGTAAATTCGGAATCGCTTTTGAACTGTCCAATAAGAGCATCAAAGCAGAGAGACAAAAGCTCATTCACAGCTTTTTTAGTGTTCCAATCTTTCATCTTTTCAACCATCAATGTCCTCACTGTATCATTCAGCTCCAAGGCCTTGTCCAATCGTACAGACCAATTTTCATCCAACGCAATCACAGTCCTGTTTTTACCCAAGGCCTCCATTACCAAAATTTGAACTGCAAATTCGATAGCTCTAGGGAGAGTTTCAAACAATGGCGAGTGAACGTTTTTAGCAAGTTCGGTTGTGAGAGTAGTAACAAACTCGCTGAATTTTGGAAACGCAACTCTTGACTTATTTCCCAATAGATAAGATGTGGATGCAAAACTGTTTGCATTATTAGCTTGCAAGAGATTGAACCAGTATGGATGTAACCCCTTATTGGACTCCTCCAAAATCTCAGGGCCATTTTCTTTACCAGTTCCAACGATGCACAACATTCTTGCAAAAGCGTCGTCAAATGGGAATGCCAAGTTCATGTACTTTACAAGAATATATCTTCCCATACCAGAATGTGAATAGGGTTTCAAAAAATATTCTCTTGCAATTTCTCGTAAAGCCAACTTATTGGAGTCGCTAATCTCATTTAAATGGCTTGATAAACTTGATAAAACGTTTTGGATGGAAACTTTCACCTCAGAATCCTCATGATCGATGGCTTCAAGCAAGAATAAAATATATGACCAGTCATTGACAAATATTGTCGGTGCTGATTGTAGAATACTTCCCAAAGTCTCATACTTGGATCGCTTCTCGGCGTAGAGCGTGGAATTGTACGAAGACGAACTGTCATTGGATACCACCTCACTCGCAAGACTTGAACGAAGGTCATTTGCAATGCCGGTAGTAAACTCTTCAAATCCTGGATCATGCTTGTTTGCTTTCAAAAGGTTTTCAATAAGGTCTGTCGAAAGCTTTCTCAATTTAAGCGAAGGGGAGTTTAGCCCAATTTTGCATACTTCCATAACGTCCTTATACTTTCCAATGGAATTACTTTTTAACAAGAGCTGCATAATTTTAAGTCTAAGGTTCCAATCATACAGGGTTGATCTATTCGTATCCAAAAAGATGCCAATGAGATAGTCCACTAAGGTCGTTCCACCGTAAAGAGTTATTTCATCTTGATTTGAGCACAATGTTTTTAGTGTCTTTTCCGATGCTTCACAAATTGCCGAAGACAGCTCTCCCGAAGCAATCACAAATGGCAAAACAAGCTGGTCATTGGTGAATCCAGATTTTAAGAATTGGAGTAATGAAAGTTTCGTAGCAGTTAGCTCCAGGTTATTTTGGAAAGTTACTCCAGAGTCAGACGTGAAAAACTTTATATCGTCACTACTTAATCCTATTGTTACCTTTGTCGAGGACTCCATAGTAAACATCATAAACTTAGCTATTTTGAGAGCTAGATACCGCTCATTCGTTTTATCTGCAACAAACATTCGCCTTTGATCTTTGAACTCATCAGAGTCTGGATCAAGAACTTTCCAAGTTTTTAGCAACTTGCATAGAATTGCAAACGTGCGTGCTGCAATAGATTCCGAAAGTCCTGACATTTGCTCCACTACTAAAGGAACTAGGGCTCTCTTTTCATCGTCTCCAATTCTGTCAACGCCCCTCGACACGAATAGGGCTGAGTATAATCTCACCGATGTTGAGTCTAAATCCGAACTCAAATTTGGGTTCTTGACTTGATCGATTAATGCCTCAACTGGTAATCGAAGGTTTCTTGCGGCTGTGATTCTTGGAATTACATGCTGGATAATTTTGAAAACTAATTGTCGAACTTGTGCATTTGGACTGGCTAGTTTCAACAACACAGGAGGTAGGTATATTTTTAGTGCATTCTCCAATTGTGAATTACTTTCAGCGAGAGCAATTCGTAGCTCCACCTTATTTAATAATGATATCTCTTGTTCTGCCATGTAATTGTTGTTGTAAAATAGTGGCAAAAAGAACGAAAAAGATCGCGGTATATTTGCAATTGTATTTGTACACTACACTCTATTTACTATTATGTACTTTTATACTCACGCAAAATGACAGGAACAGATGATGGTGGCAAAGCACCAAGTTCAGTAATCACTTTATTTATATACTCTGGAGGTGTCAAGTCGTACATTATGTTCAAAATGTTCAACGCTTGAAGGGTTTTCCAGTTTTGCAATGGCTCATCCACATTCTTAGTCTCATCAAAGCTCTCCTTTTTATCCTTTGATTTTTCCAAGTTTGACTGTTTCAAGAACTGCTCCAAAGCAAAAGTCTTTTTTTGAGGCGGCTTTCTACTATTGGTATTGTTTATCAAATCATTTGGATCTGCTAATTCGTTACTTGTTACCGAATCCAATTGAACTTTATCAGAAAACTTTATCGACTCACAACATGTCAACACAGGAATGTTCCTTGTGTGGCACATCATAGCAATCATTGCAGTACCAACTCTTGAAAATAAACGACCATTGGAGAGCATAGCATGCGCACCCAAGAAAACACAGTCAACGTCGTCCAATAACGTTGACGACAATGCATTGAGCAAAACGTAGTGAATGGTGATGTACTTCTGAGTTATTGGAACTTCCTCTCCTAAAGAATCCGTAGATTTTGTTTGCAGTAGATGTCGTAACAACTTCTTTCCTTCAAATAAGGGTCTTGAATCCACTATAACCAAGTTAAATTTTTTACCTTGTTCTACAGCACAAAACTTGAAAAGTTCTTCCAATACTTGAGAATGGCCATAGGTTAGGATAGTGGCTCCGCTGGTAACATGCTTTGCCGCGCTCTCGACAATCAACTGATCCGAAAGTTCAACCTTTTCTCTCAAAAAATCATCAATTTTTTGACAGAGCAACTCTTTTGCTTGTAATTCAGAGATATCAATTGAAACATGAGAAATTTCTTGCTTCAACCATCTTATGGCATTTCCCATGGACACTGACAATGGTCTTCCAGACTTGAGAAACTCAATTTGATGCGACAAATGACCGGTCAAGTGTCTTGTTAGTGTAGTATTTTCCGGCGTTTTATAATCCGCAATGACTTGTTTAAACACACGAAGCATATTGACCAATCTCGACAGTGATCCCACAACATTATAACTCGAGTACTTCAACGTCAAGGCAATGATTGCTGGATGCACAATGTGCGAAATAGCTGGTGATGATGCGTTCCTTTGTTCGCGTGTTTCTAAGTGTCCAAACAAATGTGGCACCTTCTTATCTGTTATTATAAGAGTCTGATTCAACTGCTTCTTTAAATTAGAAGCAGTGTTGGATGCTGCAGACTGTGACAGCTTCTTTTTCTCATCCGCTAGTTGTCGTTGTTGCTCTACTGTGATACCATTTTTCTCTTTTTGAGCTGCTCTTTTTGCCGCCTTTTCCTTCTTTTTTAACTCCTTGAGTTCTTTATTCGATAAATTCTTCTCTCCTTCCGGTTCGGCCGGTTTTGCCTGAACTGCAGTGTCAGCCATTTCTGGGTAGTGATGTGCTTTGGATAAGTCATACAGTTAATTTTTTTTCTCTTTTGGAAATTTAGTGCTACCTAATCTCATCATGAACGTCTAACCTATACACACCTAATATACTTCTACTTCTTGGAGGTATCGTACAACCGCATCAACTTCTCCTGATCATTACCTTCTGCCAGTGAAAAGGCAAACCCTCTTTGCTTCTTTATTCTTTGCACTTGACGGACCTTTCTAATCGCTTTTTGGAATTGTTCCATACGTGGTCTATGATCTTGTATGTTGTACTTTTGAATCTCTTGCACATAATGATAAGTCTCGGGACTGGTTTGTCTTTTGTAGAACTTCCATGCAAAATCTCTTAGCAAGCACAAGACTGGCACACCAAAAATCATTCCCCAAAAAGTAAGCAAGGGATACGTTACCGCCAACACTCCCCTATACTCATCAGAAACATTAATCAATGGAGCGATCGTTGCATACGCGGGAAACCAAGCTAGCCACAAGAGGAATGAGCCTGGAATAGCAATTAATGTAAATTTAGTCCACAATGTGACCACCAAGGCAGCTTTCCCTAAAGTAGTCAAGGTACATGTAGTATACACAGCCACACCCCAAGCCCAGTTATCAGTGGTCAAGCCACTGGAAATAACATTACCATACCTGTAAATGAAAAACGAGCAAAGAAATATCACTGCCGAGTGGTAGAAACCATTGACAATCCAACTCCAAAAAACGGCGACGTTAAAGAATTTGCGTTGTTGTCCTAATTGATATAATTGTGGGTACTTAACCAACTGCCTTGCACTCACAAATTGATCAAAGACTCCCATCACGATTGGGGGAAGCACAGTGAAAAGCACGTTGTAAAATGTAAGAGTCCATGACTCAGCAATCGATTGACCTGAAAATGCATTGACAAAAACAAACCAAAATTGTGTCATGTACAAGGCGATGTTTTTATAGAATGAGTATAGGATGGCATTCGAGATCCGCTGGTATGACCAAGACCCATGGACCAATAGCAACTTCTTTAAATACTTGAATTGACCAATGGAAACATCGGCACTTCTTGCAGCTTGCATACCTTCCATTCCACTTATTCCAACTCCAACATGAGCAGCTTGAATCATAGAAACATCGTTGGCACCATCACCAATAGCAAGAAGCAAAGACTGCTTTTTCTTCCTTTTCACCATTTTCACAACAAGAGCTTTTTGCAACGGGGAGACACGGCAGCAAACAACGGCTCTGCAACGTGATCCCAATTCGATGAACAAGTCTTCCAAATCAGGCTCCAAAGCAAACCCTAGTGAATGACCGTCAATAATCAATGCTAACGAAGACTCCAAAGAACCATCTTCACCATCAAATTGATGCTCTTGAATCGCGGTTAATTTTTCCTTCAAGTTTAGTCTTGTATCCGTCTTATTTTCCTCATTGACAATCAATAAATTCATGTCTTCACTTAACAATTTACAAGACATACCAATGTTTATAGCAGTTTCTTGTCGATCACCAGTAAGAATCCAAATCTTAATTCCTGCATCCTGCAATGTCTGTATAGTTTCTGGTACCCCGTCTTGTAATTTATCCTCAATAGCGGTAGCGCCCAAAAGGAACAAGTCAGTCTCGATAAGCTCAGCAACAGCATCCATCTTGTCGCCACGGTCTTGCAATGAAGTAGATGCATCGTAGTATTTTTTACTCCACTGTTGGTACTCTTGTTCTGAAACTATGCGTGACGCGATACAAAGCGTCCGCAACCCTTCGGCTGCAAAGTCCTCCAAATGTCTCAATGTAGCGTCAATAAATGGTTGAGGTTCACTCTGTGAAAGACGCTCCATTATAACAGTATCCGCACCTTTACAAAATAATCTGATAACCCCATCTGGACAGCGAAATATTGCTGACATTCTTTTCCTTGTAGAATTAAATTCGCAGATGTTTAGCAACTCATATTCCGACTTCATTTGGGTAAGTGTATTTTCAACAGTAACAGTCTTTGGCCGACGCACAATGAATTTGAATCCCAAATCGGCAGCACCTTGCACTAAGGCACCTTCATCTGGAGAAGCTGCTTGGTATTTGATATTGGGGCCATCGACCTCGGGGATTACAGTGTGACATGTGCTTAGCAAGGTGAGAAATTCGTTGATAATTGCTGACTGTTGGAACGAGCTATTCGTAAAGTCAGAGCGTAACTCGTCAAATGTGTGATATCCGACTTCAATGCCATCGATAATCTGTGCATGCCCATCCTCGGGAATCTCTTCAATGTAACATTTCCCTCCAATTGAGCATGCTTTGAACTCCATCACGTTCCGGGTTAATGTACCAGTCTTGTCGCTGAAAATGTAATTGATTTGACCTAACTCTTCAACAAGAGAAGATGTCCTGACTCCAGTAGGTGTATCAGTTTCCTCATAGTACATGTCCAAATCACTCCCAATCATGAACGCTTGATAGTATTTGATCAACTCGACTGTGACAAACAAGGAAATAGGCACCAAGTTTGAAAACAAAATCCAATAAGTCAACAAGTCTTGAAAGAATAATTTGGCCATTGAAGTTCCTTCCAAGTGCAAGTAACCCAAGTCACCACTGTTGGCTTTTGTCTTGATGACATTTCCTATAGACGAGACCAACGAAAGAACAATCAATACACAAAACAACGCAATGATTTGAAGGTTGATTATTCGCTCCACGTCAGTACGTTTTATGGGAGTTGCAGTGGCATTTCTCATTAGCTTTGTTTCATGACCTGTGAAAATCACAATCCCATTGGCCCATTGTGTGTTCCTCAACGTGGCTCCCCTTAGTAATAGCTGTTCTGGAGATAATGGTATATCCCTACCATTCTCAAACCCCCTGAGAACACCTTCATATGTGTACAATGAAGAATTTGGTTGCTCAGACATTACTTTGGCATTTGAAAATCCTCGTACAAGATCGTTAGCGCTCTTCAAATGTGCCGTTTCCGTTCTTGACTGTTTAATCTTCAAGTTGGTTTCTCCATCAAGGTTGGCTGTTTCTATGTAGCAAAGCCCCTCTGGCTCGGAAGAGCTAATTAAAATTAAATCAGCTGGAAATGGCTCTTCGTTGTTTACCTTAACTATATCTCCCACTTGAACCTTGACCCACTTTTTCAACACAAAGTCACCTGTAACTGGATTGAGAACCAAGACTCGAGTATTATTTAGCTCTTTGTCGGCATTAGCTCGTTTCAAGTCTTCCAGAATCTCCTTGATTGCCGACACAAACAATACTACAATTAAAGTACCAATCGTTGTATATCGATTGGTGGGTGAAACATGCGGCACTTGTTGAATTATCGATGTGAACAAAAAGAACAAGTTTGCATATTTGCTAAACTGTTCAAATAGGAATTTCGGCAAAAACGTGGCAAAATTGTATTTTGTGGTTGAAATGTGGTTTCCGTAGTAGCTGTACCCGGAATTTGCAGCATGGTTCATAATAAATATTTCTCTAGGTTCTTTTGACTTCGTGTCACTGATGCCCGGATTTCGACCGGTAATTTTACTCTTGACCTTTTGAAAGATATGCCTTATGTCGAAATCTCGAGGTTGTTCCCTGTTCAAGTTCACATACTCTGTAGTGTTTGTCCCTATGAAATCAGTAGTCGACAGCAAATCGTTATGTGAGCTTAGATATGAGTTTCGTCTAACGGTAGACCTTGCTGGTTTGCCATTAGGCACTGTCACTTCCTCCTCCTCCTCATCGTCAGATATTACAAATTGGTCGTTGAACGGATTAAATGTTGATCTCCCTTGACTAGAGCTCAGCACCTGTGGATACTCATGTTGTGGATTGTAATCTGCGTACGGATTCGTCACGTCAAGATCTATCAAGTCATTTTCATCATCTGAAAAAGGATTGTTGTTTTTCTGCGAAGATGCAGAATGCTTGTGATTAGACATAACGATGTATGCTTGTGCTACACTCCGTTGTCGTAGGTGTAGTGGAAAATTCTATGGAAGAGGTAAAGTATAGAAATGTTTTGATACTTCGCGTTGTTCAAATCACCAGAGACACGAAAATTTGGCTGCGCTTTGTAGTTTTTTAGCGACAATCTCGGAACCACTGAGATTGGACTGAATTGAGACATTGTTTGACATCAAAGGGGAATATGTGGAGAGTGGTACAATCGTGTAGATGTAATACAATTTTGTAGATGCAATACAGAACCATCCTATCAGCACTGAACTTTCATGTTCGTGGCTTACGTCAACTTTGACCAGCGACAATTCTCAAGACATTCGGTAGCGCTATGTAGTTAAATTTTCATCAAGTGACTCAACTTTTTCAAAACCGTAAATAGTGCTAGTCCAAAATCATGTCAGGTGAAGCAATAGCCAAGGAAGCAAACACGGCCTTTGCGCAACTCAAGGTACTCACGAATGGAGAAAGATCACAAGCATTGGAAAATATCTACAAATCGTTGAAAGAAAATAGATCACCCATTCTCGATGCGAATAAGCTAGATTTAGAAAATGCCAAAGCCAAGAACCTTTCATCATCCTTAATAAAGAGATTAGATCTAAGCAATTCGGGAAAATTTGACTCAATGCTTCAAGGTATATTGGATGTTGCTAATTTACCAGACCCAGTGGGCAAAATGACTTTGGCTAAGAAGATCGACGAAGGGTTGAACTTATACAGAATCACCGCTCCAATTGGAGTCTTGTTGATTATTTTTGAAAGCAGACCTGAGGTAATAGCCAATATTACAGCATTGGCGATCAAGTCTGGAAATGCTGCCATTTTGAAAGGAGGAAAGGAGTCATACCAGACATTCAAGGTAATGAGTAATATTGTCACCGAGGCATTAGCTGACTCCAAAGTCCCATCCAAGGCAATTCAGCTAATTGAGAGTAGAGAGGATGTTGCGGATTTACTTGACCAAGACAAATACATCGACTTGGTCATTCCTAGAGGTTCAAATGAACTCGTACGCAATATCAAATCAAATACGAAAATTCCAGTTTTGGGTCATGCTGACGGTATATGCTCCATCTATGTTGACTCGAAATTTGATCCAGTAAAAGCCAAGAGAATAATCGTTGACTCTAAAACAAATTATCCTGCCGGGTGCAATGCTGTTGAACAGTTGTTGCTTAATAAGGATATCGCTAAAGATGAAATCAAGAGTATTATCAAGTCTCTAGTCGACACCAAAGTCGTTGTTCATGTTACTCCTGAATTGAAACCATTGATTGCGGACTTGAATCAGGATTATATTGCTGATGCAGAGGATGATTCCTTCGACAAGGAATATCTTTCGTTAGATATATCAGTGAAATTTGTAGAAAATGTTAAGGAAGCAATTGATCACATAAACAAGCATTCATCCAAACACACAGAATGTATCATAACTGAAAATAAGGACACAGCAGATTTGTTCTTGAAGAGTATCGACTCTGCTGGAATTTATTGGAATGCATCTACTAGATTTGCTGATGGATTTAGATACGGCTTCGGAACTGAGGTCGGAATCAGTACCAACAAAATTCACGCGAGAGGGCCCGTTGGTTTGGAAGGGTTAATGAGTTATCAATATCAATTGAAAGGAGACGGTCATATAGTAGGGGACTACGTAGGCGGAGGTGGTGACAAATTATTTGTTCACGAAGATATCTAGTCGTTATGTACTTATAAATTTCACAAATTCATCAAAGTCTCGAGGAGGAAACCCCGGAAAGCAATTGATTATTTTATCCACTTGCTTATATGGTGAGCCTTCATCTTCTATATTTAACTTGATGCTACTCCATTGTTTGATAGTGAAAAAATCTGTCAAGCTTTTTATCCAAGACATACGCGTATCAATGGTGACCAAATCGTCATCTATCAATATCAACTCTCTTAGCCTCGATCTAATCAATCCCAAGTTTTCAATAGCATTATTAACATCCACGCCTTTGAACTCTCTTGCAATGTTGTCCTTTATAAGTTTGGATAACCTTGGTGATTTTCCATTTGTACTAATCATAATTTGCAAGTTATCCTGGTTGATCATGCTTCCAAAGTAGAAATCACACAATGGAGGTTTATCTGCTATATTTACAGGCAAACGAAGTACCTTACATTGGTAATATATCTTGGTACTCAAACTATAGTCATCGATGCAACAACACACGCAGACAAATGATTCTTTTACAAGGTTTGCAACCTCTTCGTGATCTCCAGGAACAATTTTCGTATAGTCCAAGTTCGGGCTTGCAGTCTCGTACATTCTCAAGTCTTCGCTCTCATAGTTTCTCAACACCAATTTGTGAATTTTGCCTTGTGAATTTAGATCTAGTATCTCTGGATGCACATCCTTGGTTATACCCGTAACCACCGTTATCTTGGCCTGAGCTATAATCAAGTGGTGTATCCTTGAAAGCGCAACATCACCTGCACCAATCACAAGACAGTGTTTGTCTTTCACCTGCCATGCTAAAAGTAGTGAACCCTTTGTTTCGTTCATTTGCCCCATGCAACGTGTTGACGCACCTAATATAAAAATTAACTTTAATTAGAACTCAAAGAAAAAAAAAATTTTTTTTTTATCAACAAATAACCGAAGTCAAAAAAAAGAAAATTGTTTACTGTGTGTTGAGTGAAGTAGTGTTTAACGACGCTTCAACAACAAAACATTCAAAACTGACATATCCTTACCAAAAACTATCGATCTATAGCCAGACTGCATTCAAACTAATTTGAAAGAATTGAAAACCTTTCCTTGAACCAATCACCTGTAGTCATTCACCAAAGGTCTATGACTTAGAAACTCCCACCCAAGACAAAATACGTACATCCAGCGAAACTCATAACATTATAATGAACTACAGCAGAACGGAAAGAAGGAAATCTATGGCTGAGCGTAGACCAAGTACTTCATACACTCCTCCGGTCATTCCGCACTTGGCGGGGTTGGAAAAGCCACAAGACCAGTTTCTCAAAATTGACCAATGCGATGTTTTGGTCGTAGGTACTGGACTTCAGGAAAGTATTTTGGCTGCAGCACTATCATGGCAAGGAACACAGGTGCTCCATATTGACAACAAACCGTACTATGGTGATTCAAGCTCAACTATGACTATTGAACAATTAAAGAAATGGTGTGCTGATGTCAACCAGGGCAAAATTCCCCACTTTCAGGATGCCCAGATCTACATACCAGGTGGAAAATTGAGCAACCAATTCAATTCAAGAGATTATGGTATTGATTTAACGCCAAAGATTATGTTTTGCCAATCGGATTTGTTAACCTTATTGGTGAAGTCACGTGTCTACCGTTACCTAGAGTTTCAATCCTTATCTAACTTTCATGTGTTTGAGAACGACGACTTTCAACAAAAAGTCAATGCTACAACTAAGCAGGATATATTTACTGATAAGTCATTATCGCTCATCACAAAGAGATACTTGATGAAGTTTTTAAAGTTTATCTTATTAGACTCAGATTATAAGCAAAGGGTAAAGCCATATGCTAATGAACCTATTCAAAAATTTTTGGCAGAGGAGTTCAAACTAGAAGATCCCCAGATAAAGGAGTTTGTATTCTCTATTGGATTGAGTTATAAAGAAGATATCAATACAAAAGAGGCGCTCATCAAAATCAAGAGGTTCTTATCATCTTTTGACGTCTACGGTAAATTCCCTTGCATGGTGTCCAAGTATGGAGGTCCAGGTGAACTAGCTCAAGGGTTTTGTCGTAGTGCAGCAGTTGCAGGTACAACTTACAAATTAAACACAAACTTAGTTGATTTTGATCCAATGTCCAAAATAGCACACTTTGATGATGGTTCTCATATCAAGATCAATGAAAAGGTTATTATTTCACCCACCCAGTTGCCCAAATTTTTACAATCAAGCTACAACCAAGTCACTGAAGGATTACAACCACACTTTGTCACCAGGTTGATTACTGTAGTGCGTCGTGATTGCAAAGAATGGATATCACATAATGAATCACTGGCCATTGTGGTATTCCCACCTCATTCTTTACCCACTGAAAATGCTTATTCGGTTCAAGTTATGATTCAAAACGGAAATTCGGGCGTCTGTCCTGAGGGACAATCTGTATGGTTCAGCCAAACAGTCGAACAAGACTTGAGTCGTGCAAAAAGAGATTTAGAGTCAGCATATTCAAAGATGGAGTCTTCGTTATTGAGAGAATCCTCAAACGACATTGACGAGATCCTAGATGAGACTGATTTTGTCGTCAACCAGGAGGGAACGCCCGTTTTGGCAAATTCTTTCAAATTGGGATCTCACTTGCAAAACTTCCTCCCCCAAGAAAAATTAGAAGTTGTTTGTAAAGTGGGGTACGTCGAGAAAACATACATCGCAAATGACCTATCAAACATTTTCAAGCCAAGCCAGGAAAACAATATTGTCTTCCGAGACACACCTGACGCCCAAGACCAAATATTCTTTACAAACACTCCGAGTGCTGAATTGTCATACGATGGAGTCATAACGGATGTGAAGTCTATATACCAAAGGGTAACAGGAACTACTGATGACTTCTTCGATGTCGATTTCGAAGACGAGGAAGATGAATACGATAGAAACAATCAACCAGTTATACCACCAAAAAGGTCGTCTGTTATTGGAGGTATTGTTGGTGGCGGGTCTGGAACTAGCTTGGCAGCTTTACGTGAACAGCACAATGAGAATATGAGCGATAATGCAATTGATAGTGATGAAGACATGGACGACAGTCATGCTCCATTTGGTGCAGAGGAAATGGAATTGTAATTTATTTAGAGATCGCTGTGTACAGCAATTTGTGTAATATCTAATGATCAATTTTTGTTGAGCGCAACTCTGGTAGCATGGAAAAGTTCGGATTTATATGATTTCAGGTTGGGAAGCAACTGCAGGCTTACATAGGCAAAATAGGTAATTGAACGCCTACTTGATTATATATACTGTTAAAGCGAGTGAGTTCTCAATGTCACATTACCTTTTCGTGTTTAATAAATTTGCAACCAATTTTGTTTAAAATTGTAGACATCATAAAAATGCCCTGAAAACAATCAACCTAGTGGCCTTGCTTGACGTCATACGACTCTAAATTCTATCTTTGCCCTTTGCAAGCCATTAATGCTTGCTTTTTCCATTGTGCCATGTTTGACGTGCACTCCATACACTACTATTCATCAACATATAAGCGCCCAGATATTCAAGATGAAGCCTACTGCATAGTTTTAAAGGCACAATTGTCTTCAGTGATAACAGGGATTAATTACTAGTCTCGTGGCATATCCTGGAGCGTGGAAAGCGCATTATCAAAAATAATCACGTGCAATAAATTTAAAAGGGTCACAGCCCTACATACATTCTTTTTTCTCTCGCGCATCTCTACTCTCAACTGAAAAATAATTGATTCTCACAATTCCTTCACAACTTTGCCTTCACCTTTTTTAAAACAAGATAAAACTTGACGACGAAGACCTACAGGTTCAGAGCAGTATTTATCACATAAAATCAAAAACATAGAAATTAAAAATGTCTGATATCGAAGTTGAAGTTGAAACCGAACAAGTTGTTGCTGAATCATCAGTTTCAATTGAAGATGCTTTGAAGGTTGTCTTGAGAAATTCATTGGTCCACGATGGTCTTGCTAGAGGTTTGCGTGAAGCTTCAAGAGCTTTGTCCAAACGTGAAGCTCAACTCTGTGTTCTTTGTGACTCAGTTACTGAGGAAGCTATCATTAAGTTGATTGAAGCTCTCTGTAACGAACCAGAAGAAAAGATTCCTCTTATCAAGGTTTCTGATGCTAAGCTTCTCGGTGAATGGGCTGGGTTGTGCAAATTAGACCAAGACGGAAATGCTAGAAAAGTTGTTGGTGCTTCATGTGTCGTCATCAAGAACTGGGGACAAGACTCTGACGAAAGAAACATTTTGTTAGAAAGTTTCTCTCAATAGATTTATAGTTCATATTTTAATTGTAAATTTATTGATTTTCTAAATATGTGGATTGTAAGGTTACTCTAGACTATTTTGTGAAAAAGTTTCAGAAGCTAGTTGCAGCTTCAACGTAATTTATTGATGCCAGTGCATAAGCGTAAGCATCTTTGAAGACATATTGCCTACAAGCTAGAGCTAATCTGGGCTGTCACATCCAATACGAGGGCCTATATGTGTTGATGTCTGTCGTTGGCGCCAGCCATCAGCTTCCTCTTGTAAATTAATAAGGTCCCTCTTCCGATTCAATAAGTTCAATTTGCTTAATCATTGTTCTTATTTAAAAATTAGGTTTTACTTTACCACTTCCATGGCTGTCAAGTACTAAGCCTCTTCGGATTATACAGGTATCATAGTAGAAGAGGATATATTTTTTGGTGTGCGTTCTAGATGCTCCAGTATGTGTCTAATTTGAGTCGCAACACAAAACCGAATATTTTAATTGCATTCTTTCCTGATTAGGAAAGTTGACGGTTATTGTACCTTCCCTTAACGCTCCTCAAAATCAACCCTTTGTAACGAAATTGATTCGGTAACTGCTTTGTCTAAAATTTTCTTCCACCCATCATATTCTAAAGGCAGCTTGTGGCACATTACCGAGGTCTAGATAGAAGCTATGTGGCCGGAAAGAAACAGCTATTATCTCTGTAAGCGAGTTCTGTACCTAAAATGTTCCCAATGAGATAGAGCTTCCATGTCTTCAAAATATTCGAGGGATACTTATTCCAGAGCAATTCATGACGAATCAAGGCGGCTATTTTTGACTGTTTCAAAACACTAATCTCTCACCAACTCAGTATGTCATAAAGTAAGAAAAAAAGTTTCAATATATAATGGGCAGCCTTACATGAAAATTTAATCCCATTTGCAGTTTGTGTATTTTCTATGTAACTCCAATAGCAACCATTGATTTATTCCCCAAATGGGGTAAAGAAGTTTTAAAATAGAAGTACAAGAACCGCAACTCAAGAAATGGTAATGGAACGGCTCTATCATAGGTACAATATACATATATATATAAAAGTCTGACAGACCCTTCCATTCTCTAGCTATACCCTCATCAACCAAAGATGCAACACTACACTCTATTATACCTCTACTTGCTCGCTACAGCTTATGCCGCAGTGTGGCCATTCCAACAAGAGGAAAATACATTAGGTGCGACACCGTCCACACCATGGTGGGAAGGAATTTTTGGAGGTGCAACTAGCACTTCTGCTCTGGCCTCATCCACTGAACTGCAACAAAGTCAACTGTCAAGCTCGGTGACAGAAGCTTCTGGCACCAATTCTGCATCATCCAGTCAACCATGGTATGCTGGTCTATTCGGAGGATCTACCAGCTCCATTCAGGTAAGCAGCACATTATCACCTTCTAGCACCTCACAAACTGAAAGAATTTCTTCTCAATCCGCATCATTTACAACGGAAGCGTCATCAACAAGCTCAGCTGGTGGAATAGAGGGCTGGCTCGGCGGTATATTTGGAGGGGGATCAAGTGGAAGCTCATCATCCCAATCACAAACCACAGACGAAACAGAGCTGAACTCAGATGGTGATGGTGTTGCAAACCCATACTCGCCTGTCAATGTTACATGCCCTGGAGATGTTCTTGTACGTGAAGGTGATGGCTTGTCTGACAATGAAAAGAATTATATTGAGGCTAAACAAGAGCAGACAAACAAGTTTTTAATCAGTTTCTTAAACAACAGAGCCAATTTGAGCAACTTCGATGCCGAATCATTTATTAACGACAATTCAGATGAACACAACATAACCATTGGTTTGGCTTTTTCAGGGGGTGGTTACAGAGCTATGTTGGCAGGTGCGGGATCAATTTTGGCGCTTGATAACAGATTTGAAGATTCCAACACTAATGCTTTGGGTGGCCTTTTACAAGCATCTACTTATTTGGTGGGACTTTCAGGGGGATCCTGGATGGTGGGTACTTTAGTCTTAAATGACTGGATATCCGTTGAAAACATATTGAATGGGTCTTCTCAAATTTGGGACCTTGAAGCTTCCATTTTGGATCCAAATGCTGGTGATTTGATAGAGTTGGCCAGATTTTACACTGGAGTTGGTACTGCTATTGTCAACAAAAACAGAGCTGGGTTCAACACCTCCGCTACAGACATTTGGGGTAGAGCTTTGAGTCATCAATTTTTGGATGATTCTAGCGGTGGTGCTAACCTTACATGGTCAAGCATTCGTAATTTGACCAGCTTCAAAGACCACTCGATGCCTTATACCATATTGATTGCTAATGGTAAGACTGTGGAGGCCGAAGTAATTAGCCCGAATCTGACATTTATCGTGGAAATATCACCATACGAGTTGGGTAACCGTGATGCATTGAATGCTTTTGTCGACACTGAATACTTGGGGTCCAGTCTTGAGGATGGTGATTCACACCAATGTGTTAAAAACTTTGACAATGCAGGTTTTGTCATGGGAACATCATCGTCTGTATTTAATTCAGTATTTTCAAATTTGGACGATTACGACGTCAGTACAGTCCTTAGACCAATCTTTGATCAAATAATGTCGGTGGTGAGTGACACGAAAGATGACGTTGCTGTATACAAACCAAATCCATTCTACGAGACATCGTATGCCCAAGTTGATACCATTATTAACAACAATACCTTGTTGTTGGTTGATGGTGGTGAAAACGGTCAAAATGTTCCATTTTATCCATTGATTCAAAGTGATCGAGGTGTTGATGTAATCTTGGCTTTTGACAATAGTGCAGATACTAAGGAAAATTGGCCCAACGGTACTTCCTTCACAGAGACCTACAAATGGCAATTCACCAATCAAGGAAAAGGAACTCCCTTCCCTTATGTTCCTACAGTGGACACATATTTGAGCGAGGACTTGAAAGAAAAGCCAATATTTTTTGGCTGCAATGCTTCGGCCTTGTCAGATATTGTTGATTTTCACAACGACAATGATTTGAATGAAACCGACGTACCTTTGGTGGTGTACTTATCCAATCACCACGAATCCTACTTGTCAAACTTCTCCACCTTTAAGTTAGCCTACGACAATGCAGAAAAGACGGGAACCATCAGAAATGGTTATGAAGTTATGTCCAGGGGTAATTTGACTGATGATTCAAATTGGGCTACTTGCGTTGGTTGTGCTATTATAAGGAGACAACAAGAGAGATTGGGAGAAGAACAGAGTGAAGAATGTGCTAAATGTTTCCAAGAATACTGCTGGACAGGAACCGCTAAAGATGCACCCCAAGTTTCGGGATTTAGATCTGGTCTGAGCAACTCTTCCAGCTCTTCTAGCTTCTCCAGCTCCACCGTTTCTTCAAACAGCCAACGCAACAATTCTTCAATTGCGGGTGAATCTAGAACAGGCAGTGTGCTGGCTACAACTACAGATACTACAGCCTCAGCGCCCACAACAGCAACCACAGCGACTACAACAGGTTTGATCATTATCGGTGGAGGAAACAGCGAAAGCAACAGCTCTCCTACTGAATCAACTATCAACAATGGGCCAACAACTTCCAACGGGCCCACTACTTCGCCATCACCAAGCTCATATACGGGACACGGGGTCAAAGTGACTTCCTCTTCTTCCTTCTTTATTGTCGCCATTCACTTGTGTATGACATATCTTGTTACATTTATATAATTTGTCTATTTATACCCCTTTTCTGTTTAATAAAAGCCGTTAGAGTTTTATGTTTTCTTAGGTAGCATTGTTGCAAATAATTTAAAATTTAGCGCGTTTTCTCCAGAACACCCATCCCATCTATCTTCTTTTATGAGTAATCTCGACGACCACGAGAGAAAGATCCGGCGCCAGGCAAGAATCAGAGGGTCAGGGTATGTTTAAAAATCGTGCTAACCTAATGAATTAACACTAACAAGTAATAAAGTAAGAGGGTGATACAGGCACAAAAGTTGGAAATCGTTGATGAACAGCAACCAATATTGGAGACCGACGACACGGGTAAAGCTCATGAGACCGAGACTTCCCGTAAAGAACTTGTTACACAATTTAGGGAACCAGAACTGAACATCCACACTCCTCCGCAGAAGCGAAAAAGAGGCCGCCCTAAAAAGAATAGGGCAGGTGGCCGGAAGCGACGCTCTTTGGAAAAGCCAAAGCAGGACTTGTCATCAGAACATAATCATGAGTTTGAAAGAAGCTCTGCTACAAACCTGAAGAATATACCCAGCTTGGTCTCTGATTCAAGCTTACAATTTTCTGTTAACCCTGCTGTCCCTCTCACTGTAAATTCAGATAGCGTTCACGGAATCGTTCTGACTGGCAATTATCCACAAGGAGAAACGGCAAACAAAAAACTTCTTAACAAAGGAGCAATAAGTTTCTTTGATGCGTTACGATGCTTGATTGAGGATTTCAATTCGGACGTCGCTTACTCCGATCAATTTAAAATGCATGTGTTAAACACAATTGATGAGCTACGAATGAAATCAACACAACTCAAGAAAACAGCCAGTTTGATTTCAAGGATCCAAAAAGAAAAAGCTCAAATACGGCAAAGGATATTGATGGTGAAGGACCAAAGTAAGAAAGTGGCAATGGAAATGAGTGAGCTTAGGGAGGATGAGAGCAAAAAGAAATTAGAGTACGAGTGGATTAAGTCGATTCGTGACCGGATCGAAACATTGAGACGTGGAATGCAAGGCGAGACTCTTTTAGAGAAGAATGATCTGGAAACAGCGGAATGGCAATTGCTCCGATTGAAGGTTCTATTTAGTCCTGAAACAGGAGTTGTTTCGAAATTGCGTGATGTTAATGAAAAATTGAAAGAGAAAGAAGCCCAGTTGTCAAGTATTAGTTAATATTGATCAAAACTCTACATTATGTCTGGTACAATAAATGTTGATGTATTAATACATGTTTGTAATCTTCCACCTAAAAAAAAAACAGAAACACACACTCCCCATATGTCTACTGATTCACATTCTTCGTGAATTAATTCACCTCCAATTCAATCAATTGTCATCCTTGACCAATGCCATGATCATTCTATACAAGTAAAAGAAAAACATCACCAAATGGAAACCCAATTTAAGGAAACTTTCCTTCTTATGCTTTGATAATGTTCTGAATATTTCAGTAGCATCCAATAAATGGTTCTTGGTGTAAAATTTGTTGACATTGTAGGCCAACAATGGCAAATTGAGCAAGAAACAGAACCAATAACCATTGACCAAAAACAATAATGCTATGAATGCATGTAAACTGGCCTCTGGAATGAACCATGGGTTCAACTTGTTACATAATTCAATGGGGTTGATGTAATCGCACTCCAAATCGGAGTACATGATTGTGAAAAACACTTGTGAAAACAAATTAACGGCATTAACAACAACCGCAAGTATAAATAACCTATATTTCAATTGTTAGTTGGTTATCCAAAAGAGGACACGATAATTATTCTTCGCTTCCATATTCATGAATCACATACCATCCTTCGCCGTTCATTGCTGCAATATGTCTTGAAAGGGATAACTTAAATTTTTAGCAAAGAATATTTTTGAAATTGACATCGATAAATTTTTGATTTTCTTTTTTTTCTTTTCTTCTGTGACTAAGCATTTTGCATTTTGCATTTTGCTTTTTTGAGTATTGATAATGAAACTAAGCGCAAATTGATAAGCACAAAGGAAGTGAGCCAATAGAATAACTTATTGCAACGGTGAACTTGGTGCTATTGAGGTGAAACAAGTTGTCCTAAAAATGCTTAGCTACCATTTTTAAATCGATTCTATGTGAATGATAGATGCGAAATTTTTTGTCTTTGTTAATGCCTGAAGAGCATTCTACGCAACCTAAATATGTGGCGTCTACAACTACAAATTCGGCTTGTAACATAATCTCCAAATCAAATGCTATGAAGATAATAATTTTTTCGCACCACTGCTCGGGGCTCAATTACTTTGTATTGCTATTTACTTCTTTTGGGGAATAATTTTCTATATAATAGATAAGCATCACGCCGGTAAGCATTGGTGATTGGAATTCCATCGAGACTCCTCAAATGCTTGAAAAACATAATTGTTGAACTTTGATACACTTCTCTCCCCTTGATTGTATTCATATCCCTTCTGGTTTCCAATTGCCGTTGAAAAGCTTCGTCTCGTTCCTCCCATTCTTGAGTGCGATCCATTTCATCCAATCTTTCAGCAAACACCTCTATGTCCTCAACAGTAGCTAACTCAATATCAACATTGGTCTCATCCGGTGTGAAAATAAAGTCATAAAATGACTTGTTGTAGGAGTTCAATCTCTGATCTAGCAAAACCAACTTTTTATTAGAACTTCTGAGTTGTTTCATCGTGAGGTAAAAATTGCTCAACTTGTTGCTCACGAGCCACAACTTTTTTAATCCCTTTAAAGGAGTCAATGGCTCAACAGACTGCAACTTATTGAAGTTTAGGTTTAAATATTGTACATTTGGAAACAATTGAGCAAAATCAGTAGGCAACTGGCTCAAATTCATGGCAGATAATGTTAGCTCGTTAATGAGTGGAAAGCTATTAGTTGGCAAGAAAGTATTACCCGATAGGTCCAAGTAATGCAATTGATCACATTGTGGAGCAGAATTATTCCAAATTTGGCTCATATTTGGCTGCGACTTCATCGATATTAGTTCAATAAGGTTATGCCTGGGAAACTCAAGATGTGTAACAACATTGCCATCAAATCTCACACAATACAATTGTCTCAAGCCTCTAAGATCTATATAACTCAAATTGTTCTGGTTGAGTAACAATTTCCTCAAGCTTGTACTAGCAAAGTCTATTTTGGATATCTGGTTTTTGTTACAGTTCAAAATTCGCAACGAATAAAGGTGGTTTATATTCTCTATGCCCTCAATTATGTTGTTTGATACATCCAATTCTTGAAGATTCGTCCAATCATATTCTTTCAAATTCAATTGCTTTACCTTATTGAAGGACAAATCCAAGGAAACCAAATTAGATAAGTTCTTCAAACCACTAATATCATCAATACCATTATGGGATAGTTTCAACACCGTCAAATGGATGCATCCAGAAATGTTTGTTGTTTCAGTTAAAAAGTTGTGCTCGAGTGTGAGGCGATGTAAATCTCTTAATTCAGAAAATGAGCTTCTGTTTTCAACTTCGTTTGCAGACAAGTCAAGTTCTCGTATACTACTAGGAAGACCAGCCAAGTACTTTATGTGATTGTTTGTCACCTTCAACTCTTTTAATTTAGGTACAAACTCGAACAAATCAATCAAAGAACTCAATTCACAGTGAGACAAATCTAAACTTTCAACTTCCTTCCATGCGGAGATTCCCAATTTTAAATCCAAAACATTGGTTAAAGAAGACACTAGCTTCTTTCTGGACTCGGAAAAAGAAGCATCCATTATCTGGGATACTTTTGTAACGTCGCCCGCAACTAAACCATTATCATGTGTCTCAGAGCTTTTACTGAAAGAGTTCTGGTCCTGAAATGACACTTCAAAGTTACCCTTTCTGGCCCTTGACCTCTCCTTTTTCAAAATGCCAGTCAATTCAATTTCATCATCAGTTAAGTCGGCTATATTATCCAATGTTTTATTCTGTTCATCAACACTGATCCATTTTAGGTTGACAGGATCAAAAACCATTCCCGGATAATCATGACATAAGCTAATATTTGGTTCTACCTTGCCATTGACAACAGGGGTGATAAACCTGCCACGTAACTCGGATTTTGATTTTAATTTGATTGTACCGATTGAGTCCTTTTCATTGCTGTTCAAGTGCATTGGTTCTAAATGGTTCAGTTGGTCACTTTCAAGAGTCCTTGATGATCCTAGTCGCTCACTGCCTGACTTATGTGAGTTCGAAAAATCTTGTGTGTACAACGATTTTTGCAAGTCATTTATCTCCTCCGCCATCTCTGACCGTGACTCAAAAGTCATTTCTGAATCGATTTCATTCATTTCCATCTCGCTACGACTCTCAGAGTCATTGGTTATTGAAGTAAACTCGGTTGAGATCCGATTTTGTTGTACATTTGCATTGACGAGGACACTTTTTTCTTCTGAGCTGTACCCAGTACTGAATGATGAGTAGTGACTGTCGTGATTCTCCTCCGCGTATATAGTATTCCTCTTTGGTGTGGAGGTTGCAGTTTCCTTGGATACACTTCTCATGCGATCTATATTCCCCTGAGGGCCCTTCTTCATGAGCTCGGAGAAGACATTATCTGCATTGACTTTGTATGCACTGGCAGTATATGACTTTGTCTTGGTAAAGTCCTTAATGCTTAGTCTAGGAGGTATATTCGACGTCTGTAAGTTTTCAATTAATGGAGGCATTTGTAAGTCTGCTCTTTTCGGGTTTGGCTCGTCATTAATCTGAGCTGGTGTGTTTTTATTTGATGCAATGTTTTGTAAAACACCCTCGAGTTTGTTTCTTGTGAATGTATCGTAATTGTCATTGTACAACTTTAAAGGTGATTGAGGTTTCAATTCGTTTGAATTAAAGGTCACGGGGCGCAATGTTGACAAAACCCTCCGAGTTGTGCCCACAGGAGTGGAGGTTACAGTAGACGTTGTTGCTTCCTTGTTGGATAACTCCTTTGAATTGTGAAATATTCCCCGCAAGTTTTTTTCAGCCGGACTTTCAAGCCCTGATTTCCATGGAAGATTTTCGTTCATTTGCAAACCTGAATTATGTATTACTGTACTGCTATGTTGAAATTCCATGGATCCGATATTCTGGTTCAAAAGGTTGCTTCCTGTGTTTATGTTTGGGTCGTCATTGGTCAAAGGTTGGGTCCATTTCTCGTTCAATTCTTCTGGCATCCATTGCGGCGTAACCCCAAATGAATGTGAGTTTTGGCGCAGCGAGTTATGCTGATCATCTTCAACAAGTATGCTTCGACCCAATTCTTTTGATTTTGCATTGGGATGAGATTTGTAGTGGAATGTGTTGGGGACAGAAGGTTGAGGAGAGTTGTCATCATCTTGTATCAAAAGTGAGCTTTTGTTTCCCGAAAAATTTGTATTTGGAATATAGTTGACTCGTTTTTGGTATACTGATGGTTGTCTAGGATTGAGAAATGAAGGTTGGGAAAACTGGTGCTTCAAGTTTTTATCTGTTTGGTTTTCTTTTGAATGATTTGCAGTGAGATTAGAATTATTTAGATATGAGTTATTTACCCTCTTCAGATTTGCCTCTCGTTGATCTCTTATCTTTCCACCAGTTGTCAAATTACCAGTACTGACGTCTTTCCCATTCATTGCTTTGAGATCTGTGCTGGTGATGGCTTTAGTTCTATGATGTTTGGTTGTAAAATAAAATTGGTTTGTTTACATTTTTCTCATTTGGAAATCAATATTATATACAGACACAAAAGAGAATCTCTACGTGACTGTTAGTTATGAACCGCTATTGAGTCTAAAGATCATCAATTGTAGTTGGGGTTCGTCAACAGCCTTGATGATAGATTGTGAACATACAAATGCAAATATATATATTTACAAATTAAGAAATACACTGAAGTTTATATGTATGACTAGTTCTGTGTGGAGCACTGGTTGAGTCACTGTATTCCAGCAAGGGCTCTTGACTACTCGTGTTAAATATGTGATACGAAGAAACAGGACATAATACAAAGTTGTAATTTGGTCAAATTGGGTTGCTGCCTTCATCTCCAATGCCTCTAAGATTATCAGATTGAACCTCATAGACATTCTTCCGTTCAAGTTGCATTAATGGCTGTTTGATGTATTACAAATCTTTCAAGCAAACCCAGCGTATCGCTCAACACCAAACCCGAAGGTTTGAGGGAGAAATGACGCTCAAACAGGCATGCCCTTCAGGTGGACTTAGCCTATCATTGAGTACACACTCCGAAGGTCTCCCGAATCAGCATATAATACACCACACGCTGGGAGACAAACCCTGTAACCACAATAAATTCGTATACCTTTCACCAAATCTTATAGAAATTCATTTCAGTAGAAGCCGTATTAATGGCGAAGTGTAATGCAGCTCATTTAGACATCTTTTGCAGATTATCAATCAACTAACTCAATCAACCCAACAGCTGAAATATCGAAGTAGCCTCACTTCCGATACAAATTGTTCAAGTCACAGTGTTATCGAACAAAAAATCTTCAGTTCCAATTAGTTCAAATAAATTATATTATGGATTGATATCATTACCTTTTCATTATCACTTTGTAACGCGTGCCTGTTGATTAAGTCGGTTCTAAAATTCAAAATTGATTTGTAACCCGAAAAATAAAAAGGAAATAACCACAGAGTAAGAAATCTTTGTAACTCCAAAAACTTTAAGATTTCCCTCTTTCTCCCCTTTTAATTGCAACTTTTACTTCATCTGCACACTAAAAGTATTGTCACACCTGATATCGGAAAGAACCAAAAAGGTATCATGGCACATCCTCCCCCTACAGAAGGTGGCTATCAAGCCAATGAAGTCTCCTCATCCAACGCTGCGGTTGACCCGCAATCGATAAAGTACGATACCGCGCCTTCCCTGACACAAGATGAATCATATACCAACGCATCCCAATCTACACAATCGATGAACCCTCATACTGTATCAAGCACAGCTAGCCACCAGCATCAACAAGAGCAAGAGCTTCTTTCTGAATATACGGTTCCCAATCCGCCAATCTCAACAACACAATCAAATGCGGTTGCGGCGGAGCAAGATCTGATAAGTGGAGGTATATCAGAACAACCTAGGACGTTGTGGATGGGTGATTTGGACTCTTGGCTAGATGAAAAACAAATTACAGATCTTTGGTGGAACTTGCTAAAGAAAAAGGTTGTTGTAAAGATCATCAAACCAAAGACGTTGAAACTTGATCCGCAATTTCAAGGATTGACCAATTCTGGTTATTGTTTTGTTGAGTTTGAAACTTTTGAAGACGCTCAACAAGCATTGAGTTTAAATGGACAATTGTTACCAGATATTGCCATGCCTTCTCAACAAGTATATCCGAATAATCCTGATAACCAGAAAAAGTATTTCAGGTTGAATTGGGCTAGTGGAGCCACATTGAGCGCTCCAATAGTTCAAATGCCAGAATACTCCTTATTCGTTGGTGATTTGTCGGCATCTACAACTGAAGCCCATCTATTGGCATTTTTTCAAAAGAAATTTCCTAATTCAATTAAAACTGTAAGAGTCATGACCGATCCGGTATCAGGAAAATCAAGATGTTTCGGATTTGTGAGGTTCACTGAAGAGCTGGAAAGGCAAAGGGCCTTGAATGAGATGAATGGAGTTTGGTTCGCTGGGAGACCGTTACGAGTTGCTCTTGCGACACCTAGGAGTACAAATTATCGCAAGTTTGGTAAGTCAAATAACAACAACAATGTACCCTTTTCGCTGCATAGTGGCTATTATAGCCCTGAAACTACTTCTTCAGCCCCAATGCCCCCAGAAATGATGTTTATTCCACCTGGAGCACCACAAAATCAAATTGGTGGTAGTCCTTTGTTTGGTTATTTCAATCCAATGGGTAACGATGGGTCCCCTGGTGCTGTGCAATTCCCAGAAGGGGTCGATAACAACCTTTTACTTCATGACCCACAAAATGAAGGGCAGCCTTATATGTCCCAATCATTTCCAATTCCGCCTCAGCAAGCTCTGCTACAACCCCCAATACTGCTGCCTCAGTATTCTGATCCAAACAATACAACTGTTTTTGTTGGGGGGTTATCTTCAGAGGTAACTGAGGCAACACTCTTCACATTGTTTAAACCTTTTGGTGTCATTCAACAGATCAAAATCCCACCTGGTAAGAACTGTGGATTTGTTAAGTATTCTACTCGAGAGGAGGCTGAGAGAACAATTGGTGCCATGCAAGGATTTATCATTGGTGGTAATAGAGTTAGATTAAGTTGGGGTAGAGTGTCAATGAATAACAAAAAGTATCAACGACAACAACACCAAGTTGCACAAGCCGCCCAGATGCAAGTTGCAGCCGCGTTATCCATGGGTATGGATCCAGCCTCTGCTATTGCAGCAGCTGCTGCTGCTGCTGCAGGTGGCTTTCCTCCTCCAGTGATGCCACAATCACATCCACATCAAGTACCACCGCATATACTTGGACCTGGTCCTCAAATAGGTATACCTCCACCACATCCTCCCCCTCCACCGGCAGCAGCAGCAGTCCCATCCATGGGTATGCACATCCCTGCTCAGCAATATCCTCAATATGACAATAATATTCCACCACAATCATCAGAAGAAAGTGAATCGATAGATACATCAAGCACCAGAGCTGGACTAGGGACGGGCGATAGTGAGCCATCGTACACAAGCACTCCTGTGAAACGAGGTAGCAAGGGAGCTGATGGGAGAAGTCGACATGGCCAACATCCTGATGAATCTTTCCAATATGGATACCTCGACGAACAACAAAATGATGATGAGAATTTGATCAACTCTATGAACAAGATGAAATTGAATAGTGATAATGGATCCAAAGCTTATGATTCGCAGGCTTAGATGAAAGAGTAGATATTTTACCGAACAGGGTAAACGAAAGGGGCAAACAGTGATGAACAAGAGCACTCACGGGGCTGCCATGCATGATGTATACTCTCTTTACGGTTACAATAAAGCACCATTACTACAAACTCCTCTACACCTTCTCTCAAACAAAAAGGCATCAAATTAACCTATACAAAAGACATATAAAAAACCCAACGAGAAATAAAAAAAGCAAGACAGTAGTATCATTATTAGCTAATAACTCCACCCTTAGGTTCTTTCACCTCTCAACCTTCTAGCTAATTGAATATCCTTCTTTTGAATAGTAACTCTCTTGGCATGAATAGCACACAAATTTGTGTCTTCAAACAAACCAACCAAGTAAGCCTCAACAGCTTCTTGTAAAGCACCAATAGCAGAAGATTGAAATCTCAAATCCGATTTGAAATCTTGAGCAATTTCTCTAACCAACCTTTGGAATGGCAATTTTCTAATCAATAATTCAGTCGATTTTTGAAATCTTCTAATTTCTCTCAAGGCAACAGTACCTGGCTTATATCTGTGTGGTTTCTTAACCCCACCAGAAACTGGTGCTGATTTTCTAGCTGCTTTGGAAGCTAACTGTTTTCTTGGTGCTTTACCACCAGTAGACTTTCTTGCTGTTTGTTTAGTTCTGGCCATCTTTTCGGTGTATAAATATAGCTTTGTAATGATTCGTCCAAAAGAAGAAAAGTAATGGACAAAAAGGGGGGCAAATTTTTTATAGGGAGAACAAAAGTATTAAAATTTTGTGTTGAGAGAGGAAATTGAATAGTATTTACTATAAACTGGAAATGTGTTGCTGAATCTCCCTCCCTTTTTTTTCTGTTGTGAAACTTCAACCCAAATTTCAATTATTTTGTATGTGCGGGTCTTCAAGGCCCAGTTCAATAGCATAAGGCAACAGTTCGTCACAAAGTTGCGTTATCATATGGAAGGAAAATAATTTTCCGCTGTGTGTCGTGAATATTTTGAGACACTATTTCGAAAAGAAAAAATTGGTCATCCATTTTGACATATGGTTGTGTAAATGCACACAGAACGAGAGTCACGTGCATATACAGTCAGACTCATCCCTAAAAGATCTACCAAATGCTCCAATAATGTATGATTTAAATATTATAGTATTCCCTACATACTAATATACTATCCCGATTAGCTTCTGTACCATAATCTTGTGATTCTGGTCTTCATCATCTTCTTTTGTAATTGGAAAACACCATACATCAAAGCTTCTGCAGTTGGTGGACATCCAGGTACATATATGTCAACAGGAATAACTCTATCACAACCTCTGACAACTGAATATGAGTAGTGATAGTATCCACCACCATTTGCACATGATCCCATGGAAATAACCCACTTTGGATCTGGCATTTGATCGTAAACTTGTCTCAATGCTGGGGCCATTTTGTTGGTTAAAGTTCCTGCAACAATCATAATATCTGATTGACGTGGTGAAGCTCTGAAAATAATACCCAACCTATCTTGATCGTATCTTGGTGCTGAGACATGCATCATCTCTACTGCACAACATGCTAATCCGAAAGTAACTGGCCAGAATGATGACTTTCTAGCCCAGTTTGCTATAGTATCTAATGAAGTTAATGCATAATCTATTGGACTCGAAGCAGTCTTCTCTGACATTAATGGGAAATCGGTTGGTAATTGTTTTGGAGTTAATTCTTTTGATGATACATTACGCTTGGATATGGTTTGATACGATGGAAGTTGTGTTATGGATGGTGATACTGATCTGATCGGCCTTATTTGACCTAACTGTCTAAGCATTGTGGTTTTGTTTAATGAGTACATTGATATTGTGTGAGGGGAGGTATAAATGCAATAACTTGATAGGTGTTAGAATATGTGGTAAAAGGTTAAAACCGTCGAAATATTTAATTCCAATGAAGTAGACTGTATTATCTGTGACCTCTATAAATGATGGCAAATACAATAACCGGTTACACTATTGATGTGAAAGATTCAATGAATTGATTTAGAAAGGAAGAAAAAAAAATTTAACTCCAGTTGTGTCTTTGTTAAGCAAAATTCAAAATTTGTTGATTGGACAGAAAAATTGTATACGTAGTGTCAATATCTGGGAAATGAATTTTGCGACACATGAATTAGCTGCAAACCACAACAACGCGACACTTGTTTTCAAAAGCGTACAGGTGCCCTCTACACTTCTCGATAGCAAGTAGATACCCCCTCCTCCACTTTCAAATTTGGGTGCAATTGCCGTTAAGTGCAAAGCCACGGAAAATTCCTTCACCGTGTAGTGTTACCCTTATGGTTTATAACGCTACCTGTGATACCATTAACTGAACACACAACAAAGCATTTTACAGGTTCTTAACCCCCATTTTACTCTACATCACACAGCATATATATATATATCGTATTGAGCGGGGATTTTAATTTTGATACAAAGGGTTTGAGTAGTGCCTCCACTCACTATCAATTGCCAACTGTTTTATTATAATGAAAGGTGATCAATATCCACTCACAACGATTTTACAAACCTAGCCTTGCACCTAAAGCAATGTCTTGTATCGATTTGTTTCCTTTACAAAATAGGCCAATATCATACCACTCATTGCTGAAGATGGTCAGTTATTTTTGGAACTGCACCCAATCTTGAAACAAATGATCTGTAATTTGATTCATGAAGAGTCAGAGATCAAATTGAATACGTTGTATGTTGAATCACACAAACCCGAAACTCCACCAAACTATTACGACTACAATCCTAATCATGAAGTCAAGACTGACCTCAATTCCGTTTAAGAGTTTTTGATGGTTAATAATTTCGGTATTGATGAAGAGATTGAAGTTGAATCAAATGCATCTTACTGAGTCGATTCAATTACCGACTATCTTGACTTTACTGAATTTTGGCTTGGGCCAAAGCCTAGTAATAAGGCGAAGTTGAGACCTGATGTCACTGCTGATGAGAACACGGCTTATTTCATTGTATACCATCTTATCCAGGGTCCCATATTCAACCACCTTGATCATTTGAAAAATCGTCTAATTGAATTCTCGGCTGACATTGCATAGTTATTGGTCTCCTAAAATAATTTGAAAGTGAAGCATTTTGAAAATGTTAAATCATCAAGTTTTATAGATGATAATGTATTAGGTTCAGTTTCATATTGTCAAAGTTTAAAGTCTCTTTCACTTGTGGGGAAGAGATACCTGTGGAGAGAGGGGGGATATAAAATTGATAAAAGCAGTTTACCATTATCGTTGCAAAAGCTTGAGTTGTCAAATTGTGAACATGTATATCTCACTCCTTTTGATAAAAAGTTGGCAAAATTAAAACTGTTCCCCACTTTGGATAAAATTTCCTTTCAATATGATTCCGTGGCCTTTCCACCAGCTGTAGATTGTATCTTATGGATGATGAATTATCCGAGAACTTATAGCATCAAGTTATACGCTCCTCGTCCTTCAGTATCTATAATTATTCAGGATCTTCATGAAAGATTATCTAAAATTGCTGAGAAGAAGGACTTTTTTAAAAGACATTAATCTCCCCTCACTGTGCAAATTCGGGTTTCTTGCAGTTTGCAAAAAAAAGGAATTTGCATTAACGTGGTGCTTACAAATTATTATTTCAACATTACCTTCCAGTTTGAAGATATTACACTTAGGAGTGAATCAAATTGCCTTGACCAACCAAATTATTAATCAAAATCTTTCACAATTGACGTATTTAAACTTAAGCTCCAATCGTGAAATCAATTCGGTAAGTCAAGCTTGCACTTTTCTCAATTCATCAACTTAAAAATACCCGGCTTGTTTTATTACAAAGTTGGTAAATATATCAAAAAGTTCGTATTTGCTGACTCAATCGAAAGGTTAAATTTGGATTCCAACGAGATTAATTCAATAAAGAAAGTTGTAACCCCCCCCCCCCCAAACTCTTGAAGTTTTTGGATGTAAATAACAATGAAATAAAAAGTTTGACCAATGTTGGATTCCTAGATACACTCGAAGTGCTCACTGGTTTTCATAATAACATCACAGAAGTTGACTTTTCAAAAAACGATATCAAAACGGTAATCTTGAGTGGGAGCAAAACTGAATTCAGTTATCCTAAATTCACCAACTCGAGCAACGTGCAGTACTTGGATTCTTTGGGCTGCAATGTCAATAATTTTCAAATACAAGATACTTTAATTGGTTTGCACCTTCGGTACTGTCATTTTGGGACCCCAGAGGAGTTGAACTTTAGAATGCAATCTAGTTTGAAGCACTCGTATCTAATCAACTGTCCTTTATCCAACGCCAATATCTCGTTTCCACAATCGCTTGACAAGGCTTCATCAAAAAGTGTGGCTTTGTTGAAATTGCGCTGCTGCTCGGAAATTTGAAACACTTGAAGATTTTGCATATCAATGAAAACCAATGAAGATTGCAACTTGCAAATTCACTACCATAGCCACTGAACAATTGGACTTGTCAAAGAATGTTCTCGAAGATGTCAATTCAGTCTTTCCAAAAAATTCATCCACAAACTTAAAGGTTTTCTCATTGGAAGATAACAAATCGTCCAGGTTTTCAATGACATCAATTGGGTATGGTGAAAATGACGTTCAACATGGAAACTTACGTGAATTATGGTTCATTGGTAACTATTGTAAAGATGAAAGTCAAAAGGATAAGTTTGCGGCATCATTGCCAAAGTTGGTGAAATATTTGTGGTTAACGGAAAGAGTTATCAATTGGTACTCTTCACGGGATCATATGCTTCAAAATGAGTTATCTGGTTTTTGTTTGTAAAGTATATCTCACCAGATATGTTCTAGTGTGAAGTGTAATATTAGTTATCGGTTTCATTTGGAGACCAAATTAAATGAGTTAGATGCAACTTTGCTTGTGGAGATGGGAGTTAGTGGTGTGAATGGTTGCTTGTTTGAAATAGTGGGTAATAGTTATAAAAAGTATTCATACAACGTTAACATCTCTCTCCGGTGCTTTCTAAGCATCTACTCCTCACTGAACTTCACGTATAATGCTTACTGAGATGATAAGTCAAGTTTTTACTTATCTAAACATTGGTGCAAGCCATAAATGATAGCAAAGCTGGCAAAAAACATTTCTTTAAAGGAATCTTCTCATTTGACCCACAGCTGGTCTAACATTATCGTCATTGTTGTTGGCCCATCTCTGGCCAATGTATATTTCGAAATTAATATTCCCAATGTCGTCAATCCCACACGACATGGACAAAAAGTGACATAAGAAAAGTTCCCTACAGAATTTACCACACAATCGTATATATCCGTCTTAGCCACAGCCTTTCACCAAATGAGAATGCTCAAACGAAATACACTTCTCATATCGTGTGAACAATGTTGCTGCATACTTGCATCGCTATTCCCTAAGGTGTTCTTCTCTGGGATAATTACATGGTCATTGTTTGTCATGTTGCTTATAGTTCCCAAATACACTGAATACCACACCGCATTTTACATACAATCCAGCATCATCATCCTACTATACATTCTCAGCATGGTTGCATATTTCAGAACCATAAATACTGGCCCTGGATCACCCTTGGATTACCCACAGTTGAAAATAGCCAATTATTCTGAAAATCCATTTAATGATCCTAATGGGACTGGTCCTCAACCCGATCAAGAACCACCGGAGTTCATGACTGTACACACTTTGAAGCTTGGTGGGAATCAAGGGTTCCGATATTGCAGTAAATGCAACTGCTGGAAACCTGACAGGACTCATCATTGTTCGAAATCGGGGAAATGCATTTTGAAAATGGATCATTATTGTCCTTGGTTTTCCATATGTATTGGATTTTTCAACTACAAGTTCTTTGTTCAGTTCTTATGTTATACGTCTGTGTATTGCTGGGTTTTGTGTGGAGTCACATTCAAGATCTTGTATGATATTTTCGCTACTGACAAGTATCAAGAAGAATACATCTCCATTAACTTGATTCTTTTATGTGTATTGTCATTGACTTTTGGCATTTCATTGAGCTTATTCTCCTTATTTTCGCTATACATGGTTAGCAAGAACACAACGACGATTGAGTTTCAAGAACAAAGATGGAATTATCGTGGCGTTGATCGATACAATTACGAATTTGATGCCAATGGGAAACAAAAGAAACTATCCAATATCTTTGATCTTGGAAGAAGCCAAAATTTTAAAGAAGTGTTTGGCGATGGGTGGTTATCGTGGCTACTACCGATATCCGTGACTGAGAGGATTGCCAATTCGGGATTCAAAAATGGAATAAATTTCCCGATCAATGAGGAGGTTTATAAAAAATGGTGCAATAACGCGGAATTGCAGAGTCAACTAAATGAGCAATTACTGAATTTCAAAGATAGAGTAAGGAGAGAAAGAGAAAGTTATGTAGAGGTATAGGTGTAATGGCATTAAATTTTCCGCATTTTGGTAGCTTATGGCTAGTACCATAAATCTGATGAAGAAAAATTTGGCAAAACCGGCGATAGGTAAACAAAAAAGTTTCACGCCAGCAATCACTAAGATCTTTATTTTACAGCTCCACCCTTTCGCTATGTACACGCAGCTCCCGTTTGACGAACTCAAGGTCGACCCCAACCAAAAGAAAAGAATAGCTTATTTTTACGACGCTGATATAGGAAACTATGCTTATGGTGCCGGACATCCAATGAAACCCCATCGTATAAGAATGGCACATTCTCTTATAATGAATTATGGACTTTACAAAAAGATGGAAATCTATCGTGCCAAGCCAGCTACAAAACAAGAAATGTGTCAATTCCATACTGATGAGTATATTGATTTCATAAGTCGAGTGTCACCTGATAACTTAGACATGTTTAGTAAAGAAAGTGTTAAGTTTAATGTTGGTGATGATTGTCCTGTATTTGATGGATTATTTGAGTACTGTGGGATTAGTGGTGGTGGATCGATGGAAGGTGCAGCAAGATTGAATCGAGGCAAGTGTGATATTGCCATTAATTATGCTGGTGGGTTGCACCATGCTAAAAAATCAGAAGCATCGGGGTTCTGTTACTTGAATGACATAGTGTTGGGTATAATTGAATTATTGAGATATCATCCTAGAGTATTGTATATTGATATTGATGTTCATCATGGTGATGGGGTTGAAGAAGCATTTTACACAACTGATCGAGTGATGACATGTTCATTCCACAAGTATGGTGAGTTTTTCCCTGGAACTGGTGAATTGAGAGACATTGGAGTTGGGAAGGGAAAATACCATAGTGTTAATGTTCCTTTGAGAGATGGTATTGATGATGCTACATACAAATCCATTTTTGAGCCGGTGATTACCAAAATTGTAGAATGGTATCAACCATCAGCTATTGTGCTACAATGTGGTGGTGATTCCTTAAGTGGTGACAGATTGGGATGCTTTAATTTATCAATGGAAGGTCATGCTAATTGTATCAATTTCGTTAAATCACTCAATATCCCATTGATGGTGTTGGGTGGTGGTGGGTACACTATGAGAAATGTGGCTAGAACATGGGCTTATGAATCAGGGTTATTGAACAATGTCAAATTGCCAGCAGAGTTACCGTACAATGAATATTATGAATACTACGCACCAAACTATACTTTAGAAGTGCGTCCATCAAATATGTATAATCAAAATTCGCCTGAGTTCTTGGACAAGGTTATGACAAGTATTGTTGCCAATTTAGAAAACACTAAGCATGCGCCATCAGTACAAATGAATGATGTGCCTAATGATCCAGAAGATTTGGGTGATATCGAAGAAGATAATGTGGAAGCAATTGATACTAAAGGTGGATCAGAAATGAGTCGAGATGCTCAAGTACAACCAGAAAATGAGTTTTATGATGAGGACGATAAAGATGCAGGGGAGAAGAACATCGAGGAAAATGGTAAAAGAGAAGAAAGTAATGGACAAAGTAGTAAAGCTAATGCTCCTGAAGAAGAGGATGTGAAAATGGATGATGGAGATGACACGCAGAATAACACTGTTGAGGAAGACAAAACGAAAGATGAAACTGCTGATGTTTCAATGTTGACGGAAGAAGAATTGAAAGAAATTGAAGCTATGAACGAAGCAGCTTTGAAGAATGAGTAAATTGTAGTTAAAAAGTATGTATTATAAACAGAAATTAGATTTGATGTTTCATGTAGGAGGCTATTAAATCTTGTAAGTCACTCCACAATCACTAGCAAAGAAAAAATTTGAGATTCCGGGAGCGGCGTTTGTACGAATGACACATGTCCATCACACATACACACGATAATAGATAACGAGATTTTACGATCGCTTGCCCAAAGGAGAGGAAATACCCGATAGAGCATACATTCAAGGTTACATTGAACAACAATTCGTTTTTATAATATCGAATGATTATTCGCAACTTTATATTGCCAAGTTTGGCACGACATAAACTATATAATAGTCTAACAATTGCATCAAATTCCAAGTTACTTCTACCGAATTTTCACAATCACAGGCTACTACATAGAAAATTCATATCTCATCTGATACCAATGCGTCAGGGTGAAACCAAACTCACAATTAAATCGTGTCGTGATTTACCTGCAGCTAGATTTCCTGAATATATCAAATCATCACATAATCGATTATACAATATTGTATGGAGTGAAAATCCACTTTCAAATGTGTTTTTAGTGAAGAAGCCATGGGAACCGACTGTGCGTGATGCCATGGTGGAATTAATAAACCATTTGCATGTGCAATACCCCTGTATCAATGTGATTGTTGATGAAAACGTTGCTGATGAAATGATGAATGAAGTATCCAGCGTTGATAAACAATTGGATTCATCAGCAAAACATATTGTATACACAGGATCCACAGAGGAGATTATCAGTAAGACTGATTTGATAATTACGCTTGGTGGTGATGGAACTATTTTACGGGGAGTTTCTTTATTTTCTAATGTTCAGGTCCCCCCTGTCCTATCATTTGCAATGGGTACATTGGGGTTCCTATTACCATTTGATTTCAAAAGCTGCATGCTGTGTTTTGCATTAGTTTACGAGAATAGAGCACAAGCATTACATAGAAATCGTTTGGAATGTCATGTGGTTAGAAATGCTGATGTAAAGACATGTGAAAAGGCAGAGAAAGAAGAAGAAGAAGTTGCAATAGTGAGGAATAAAAAGAGACTGTATGTTGAGATAGGGGACACGGATTCCAAGCAACAGGATGATCAAGTAATATCAGTGGAGAAGCAAGAAATGATACATGCAATGAATGACATTACAATTCACCGTGGAAGTTCACCAAATTTGACATCATTGGATATCTACATTGATAACGAATTTTTCACAACAACATATGCAGACGGATTAATCTTTTCCACTCCCACTGGATCAACTGCATATTCATTATCTGCCGGGGGATCAATAACTCATCCAGCAGTGGCATGTATTTTACTAACACCAATCTGTCCTCGATCACTTTCGTTTCGTCCATTGATATTACCATGTACTTCGGATATAATGGTACGATTGTCAGAAAATAATCGTAGTTCGTTTATTGAACTTACAGTAGATGGAATAAGCCAACAAGACTTACACCCGGGAGATGAATTGCATATAACTTCAGAAACGGTTGTAGTTGCCAATGATAAAATAAAGAAACAGAAACGAAACAACGGTGATTCCGCAACTATTAGTGATAGAGATAATGGACTAGAGTATAATGACAAGAATGGAATTTGGTGTGTTGCTACTAATCAAAATCAATGGTCTAAAGATTTAAACAGTTTGTTGGGGTTCAATAGTTCATTTAGGGGCCAAAAGAGTAAGAAACTGCATTTATGAGCGGAATACGGTTATGTATATGTATATATGAAGTATTGTCATGAGGTTCAGAAGTTGTAGTTTCGGAGTTAGAAATGTGCGTTTGGTGTACGTTTGGTCGGAGTTTAGGAAAATTTGGAATGGCTACGTCATAAATAAAAAAAAGAGTAAGGTTGTCCAATCAAAAGTAGATGTATAGTAATTGAGAACAGAGCCATATACTATAGTCTCTTCAGCCGTTTAGCTCAATCTTCCACTGTTGCAAATTCAAGTGGAGTTTCAAGGGAGTTAGAAACAAAGATTGCGTGGCTAAATTTAAACGAGACACAGAACAGGGGGTGTAAACTTTTGAAACGATTCAACCAAAAGTTTACACCCCTAGTTAGAAAAGAGAAAAAAATCTGTGAAATCTTTTTTAGATTGAATGTTAAATTTTTCTTTAGTTAGTGAAAAAGGGGGTGCAACTTGAATAAGTCAAATGGGTAAGTACAAGCTTGCAGCGGGTCATAGTTACAATTATAGGGGAACTCTGGAGAGAGCACTACAGAGGGTGATGGGTAAGCATTTTCTTCATGTAATTTCCTTTGGACACCAATCTAACTAATTAAAATTGTGTGGTAAGGGGTGTAAAAAGCATTGTAGTGTATAAATGGACAATTCAGATCTTCCATAACAAAGAAAAAAGAAAGGAAAAGAACACACTGTCTTTAAAATTTCTTTTCCTTTCTTTTATACACCCGCATTTCAATTAAAAACGGTTTAAGGTGGAATTACATAATATATTAACTCTTCAATTTGTCAGTTGTTACGTAATTAATTCATGTGACAATATATTGTTAATACACCCCCACTATTCAACCAACATGAGCAAAATTTTGTAAAAGTACAAACTGTAGTTCATCTTTCAACATACACTAAGTGTTGGAGAACTCTTTGGAGGATCGAAAAGAGACGTATATGTGGTGATAGAGTTGTAGGTTTGGTGAATAAGCTGTCAAGCTTTGTCAAAAATTACAAGAGAATACTGAGGCCCTTATGTTCTCAAGGTCACAATCAAATGGTGTTGTGTATCTACAGTGCTAGAAGAGTATGGTCCATATTGTACACTCGTTTTATTCTCTATTATCTTTGTATTTGGTTGGCTGGTTGTCTGATTGGCTGGCAGACTGTAAGTATTGGAACTGTATTAGAGTAAAGTCAAATGTCGTAAGTGAAATTAAACAATAACTTTTTGTGGCTGACATGTTTTGTGTTTGAAATAAAATAAAGATTTTTTATTTTTTATTTTTTAAAATAAAATCAACACCAAAACACCAAAAACCAAAAATAAACGACAGACAAACAGAAAAAGAAAAAGAGGAAAGGAAGGAAAAAAAATTATTCAGTATTTTGAAACCCACCAACGGCACTCCATAGAGAACAACTTTGCTGAGAGGTAATCACTGTTGTAACATATATATATATATATAAACTGTCAAGATATATATCCTTCCAAGAGGTCACAGCTACTAAGTTTGTTCCAGTTGTACAGCATAAATAATAAACTTGCCCCATTGATATTTTCTGTTCCCACTACAGACAATAAAAAAAACAACAGTCAACAAGCCCGAGGATTCTTAACAACAAGCACTGTTCAATACATCCTAACCAACTAACACATTCATTTGGATTAGACCCACTTTGTATACCTTTCAACTGATTGAGTAGCTTCTTACACTGTTTGTTAGCATACGATGTACAATCCATCACATTCCATTGTTGTCGGAAATAAACAGCCACCTCCACCGACTTTGAACGGAGGTGTACATCCACAATCGAATACAGGTGCCCCACCCCCTCCACAGCAACACCAATATCAACAACAACAACCCCATGCTACTGGGCCAGGAATGATTGTCGCTGCGGCTCAAGCCACTGCCAACCAGCAAGCGGCAGCTCAAGCTCAGGCCCAAGCTCAGGCCCAAGCTCAAGCTCAAGTACAGGCCCAGGCGCAAGCCCAAGCCCAAGCCCAAGCCCAAGCCCAAGCCCAAGCTCAAGCTCAGCAATCTGCTCAGGGTAACCCCACTGCAAATGCTCTCAGTGAAACTACTGCATCCACCTGGTTGGCAATTGGGTCCTTAGCTGAAAGTTTGGGCGATTTTGATCGTGCATTATCTGCTTATGACTCTGCATTGAGACATTCTCCAAACAACCCTGAAATTTTAACTAAACTCGCCAATGTATACCGTTCAAAAGATGTGTTTTTCAAAGCGGCAGAATTGTATGAACAAGCACTTAATTACAACCCCGAAAATGGTGAAACTTGGGGTTTATTAGGACATTGTTATTTAATGTTGGATGATTTGCAAAGAGCCTATGCTGCTTATCAACGTGCATTGTATTATTTGGAAAACCCTAATGTACCGAAATTATGGCATGGTATTGGTATTCTTTATGATCGATATGGATCTTTGGAGTATGCTGAAGAAGCATTTGTTCGTGTATTGGAATTGGATCCAAATTTCGAAAAAGCTACTGAAATTTATTTCCGTTTGGGTATTATTTATAAACATCAAGGTAAATTACAACCAGCATTGGAATGTTTTCAATATATTTTGAATAATCCTCCACCACCATTGACTCAACCTGATGTGTGGTTTCAAATTGGATCAGTCTTGGAACAACAAAAGGATTGGAATGGTGCCAAGGAAGCTTATGAAAAAGTACTACAAGTTAATCCTCAACATGCAAAAGTTTTACAACAATTGGGTTGTCTTTATTCTCAAGCTGAACTGAATCCACCAACACCAGGGCAAAGCAATGGGTCTCATCGACACGAACCATTCCAACAGGATTTGAATATTGCATTAAAGTATTTGACCCAATCGTTGGAAATTGATCCTAGTGATGCTCATTCTTGGTATTACTTGGGAAGAGTTCACATGATTAGAGGCGATTTCAATGCCGCATACGAAGCATTTCAACAAGCTGTTAATCGTGACTCTAGAAATCCAACTTTCTGGTGCTCTATTGGTGTTTTATACTATCAAATTAGTCAATATCGTGATGCATTAGATGCTTACACCAGAGCCATTAGACTAAACCCTTATATCAGTGAAGTGTGGTATGATTTGGGAACTTTGTATGAAACTTGTAACAATCAAATCAGTGACGCATTAGATGCTTATAGACAAGCAGAGAGGTTAGATCCAGGAAATCCTCATATAAAGGCAAGACTAGATCAATTGATTAAATATCAACAAGAAGGAAATACTCATGCACCTCAACCACCACCATCTATTCAACAACCAAGATTGCCTCAAGGAATGGTTTTGGAAAGTAATCAACAACCTGGCCAACAGGGACTGCCAGGACAACCAGGTCAGCAATTGCAAAGTGGCCAAACACCAGGACAACCTTTTGGTCAGCCACAACAGCACCAACAACAACAACAACAGCACCAACAACAACAACAACAACAGCACCAACAACAACAACAACAACAACAACAACAACAACCAGCACCACCACAACACCAGTTCTCCCAACAAGTACCACCCCAACCTAACAATGAGGGCCCAGCTCCTCCTCAATTGGCAGCATCAAATCAACCAGGGTCTCAATTGCCAGCACCCCCACCACACCAGCAATTACCTCAGTACCAACAAGGACAGCCAGGGACTGCGGCAGGTCTTTCCCAGTATCAAAGTTCGAACCCAAACCAACCGCAGCAACAACAACAACAGGCACCTCAACAACAAATTCCAATCCCTCAACAACAAGCTGCCCCTCAATCTCAGTTCGGGCGGCAAGCTCCTTACCAACCTCAACCACCTATCCGGGTAAATCACAGTGAGCCATCTCAACCGAGCCCGGCGTTGCCTGCTTTGAATAACACGAATCCATCTAGTGTTGTAAACATTGATACAAAGCCAGCATTGGAATCCAAGCCTACTGGAGCCAAGAGAACTTCAAATGCTGAAGAGTTAAAACTGGAACTGACAAATTCTCCTCAGGTTATGAAAACTGAAGCTTCAGCGCCTTCAGTGCAACAAGAGACCCCTGTTCCAACTCCACGTCCTGAAGAGCCAGCAGCGGTTACAAAGCAAGAAAAACAGGAGGATGAAGCACCAAAAGGGCCTGCTCAACAAACTCAAGCACTGGATGTAACGGAAAGTAAGCCTGAACCGCAACCAGTACAAGCTGAATCTCTTCTGCAATCTCCAGGCACAGTCGCTGATGCCTCTCCAGATAAGAGCAAAGCTGGTTCTCCCCAAAATAATGGGAAACACGACTTAGATGACAAGGACGATTCAGAAAAGGTTTTGAAAAAGAAAGATGTTGACGATCAAAAGGCATCTACTTCTTCTCCCGAGACTGAACAACAAAGCAAAAACGAAGAATCACCAACACCTATACAAGAAGAGGCCAAAATTTCTCCCAGCTCAGGTATTGAAACTACTGGAGCTGCAACTCAACAACCAAATCCAGGAACTCCTTCATCTGCTGAAGTCCCACCAGTACCTACTAAAGTTTCATTAGTACCTCGTTTTTCAAGTAATGTGACCGAAAAAGAAGAGAAGCGAGAGGAGATCAACCCAAATGATCCTGATGAAGTTGTATCAGGAGCTATACCTGCTGGAAATAAAGACAAGAAAGATCGTGATGGCGATGGTAAACCAGTTGTACAAGATCACCATCATACTGGTGAAACCTCAGCAAGGGAAGAAAAGCATGAAGAAGAACGTAAGAAATCCGAAGACATTGGTGTGGAAAAGAAGGTGGACGATGATGAAAAGAAAAATGAAAATCTCGTGCCTGCTGCTTCTGTGGCTACAAAAAAGGAATATTCTCAAGTGAAAGAAGACAAGCCTGAGGATGAAGACAATGGAAATGCAGCCTCTGAAACCAAGAAGGAGGAAAATCCTGAACCCCCAATGAGACAAGTTGAAGAAGATGAGAATTATGACGATGAGTAGAGAGACATTTTCACATTGAGATAGACAACTCTTGAACTCTGTTTAATTTACTTTTACAGTCATTTACAATTTTGTATCAATATAAAGATATGTAATTTTATAATACTAACTGAAAATTCGTAGCTGTCGACCTTATTGAGGGAAAGTACCAGGCAAATTAGCAAGATCATTAAGTAATGCATTCCCCGCTTCACCTAACGTACCCTCATCGTCGTCGTAATTATCATCGTTTCTCCCCTCTCGTAAAAGACTCGCAGTTAAGCTTTTGAAAAAGCCAAGATCTTTTGAATCAACCAGTACAATTTTTGACATTTGTTGAACTTTTTTCTTGGCCATATAAAGCAGTGGAATTTCTTTCCCAATTGCTACAAGAACCAACCCGACAATATTAGCAATGAGTATCTTTTTGTCAACATGTAATTTATCATAAACGATAAAGTGCTTGCTCAATAAAGGAGCAATAAACAAACCTAGTTTCGATGCAAGGTATGGCCAAAATATTGTTGTTAGGCTTTTTATAATGGCTCCATTTGAAGCTAATGGTGTAGAGTAGTCAAATCGAAGACATGCCCACGTGAATTTGACATTTGAAATCAATTTCAACTTGATGTATTTAAGCCATGATTTGCGTAAAGCATGCAAGTACAAAACCTGTTTATGAGCAAACTTGACCAATGTTGAAAGTACGGGGATGTTTGAGGATGTGCTTGCTTCAATACGTTTGTCAATATTGTGATAAATTTTGCGATGTTCGGTGGTGAAATCATTCAACTGATTATTCAAATTTTCTAATTGATCAATTTCAGCTTCGCTTAGACTATTTGCTATTGCTCTAGGTCTTGATTCCATAGTGAGATTGAAATAAGCACGATTGAATGAAAGGCGATACGCAAGATCATAAGTCCAACGCAATGGTGCCAACATTGATATTATATTGTTTGTAGAAAGGAGATCAATATCTCTTAAAGGATTGACCGTGAAATTCAATCCGTGTTGAAGCCCATTAATGAAATCGGATTTGACGTTTCTGTAAATAGCACGAACGAGGGAATGGTCGCCAATTGAGGAAATGTAAGCACTAATCATAAACTCAGTTATTAATGCACTAGGAAACTCTTCATCACGACGACCAAAGATTAACTTGAAAATGGATGATGATCTTGCTCGGTACATTACCAATGGCAACACAGGAATACGTGAAAACTTTAACGGATCAATCAACCCTTGAACCAAAGCTTGCTCTAAATTATCAACAGCATAAGATGCAGAGTTGCCGAATAATATCCTCGATAACGAAGAATATGTGCTTTGTGACTTGAGTAGTGATTTGCGTGTCAATAAACGTATCAACAAAGGAGCAGGAATAATATTATCCATCATTTTCAAACCAACACTTGTTAATCCAATGTATCCCATTGATACTATACCTGTGAGTGCAGATGTAATTCCAAGGAATATAGTACCATATCTCACTAGTCTCGTAACAGCTGATTTCAAAGTCGAGTGTATCGTAAGTAGCAAAGATCTCTTCATGGAAAACATTATCCATTTCTTACATTGTGGACATGGAGCTAAAATGTACACTATCGACTCACTAGTGTTCGTTGAAGAATTCTCACTATGACTGCCTCTACCACTCCTGTGCACCATATGCTCATGAGATAAATCTTGTTCATCATCTGCAACAAATGAGTCGTTTTCACTATCCTCATCTGTTTCGTTATCATTGGTTGCAAAATTGGTTATATTATTGAACCAACTCTCAAGTGCCAGTGCTGTTATATCGATTCTGATTGTTGTGTTTGCAGTTTGCGCTTGTCCTATACCAATATCACCAGCATGTTCTCGGTTCATCCTCGTTAATAGCGAGACATTTGCGGGGTTTGCACTGGCGTGTATGACACGCAATTTATCAGGAGGGATGGTTTCGAGCCAATCCAATAAACATCTTCGATGGCAAACTAATGAACATGTGGAACATGGTTTTAGCATATCTTGTGCATCTTGAATCGTTCCAAATGACGGGATGTCAATGTCAGTTCCTAGGCAGAAACAGCAAGTGTCGGGTATTCCTGCAGTGTCGGAGGGGTCTATACTTGTCATGGGGTGGGAGGTTACTTTGTTGAAATCTGGGGCAGTACAATATTTATTCGGAGTGAGCATGAAATTTTGTTGGGATTCTGTTTGTGTCAGTGAGGACCACAAAGAAAGGGTCCAATAGTGAAAATAATCTAAGCCTACAGTGGTTGAATACAATATCTAGTGGAATGGGCTACATTTAGTTAGTCTACCTTATTGAGTTTGCGGATACCATCACAATTCGAAACCCTTTGCCAATTCTATACCCTTGGCAAAGTGGTACAACCTTGCATCGACAGAGCACCCTTCCTTTTCACAGATTTTCTCCATTTCTTCCAACAAGTTATCCAATGGTAAAGTGAATGTTTCTATAAACTCATTTTCTTCCAATTGTGGTATTGGGTTTTGATTTTTAGGATCTTTCAAATCAACATCAACATGAGCCAAAACCATGTTCGCATTGGTTAGACCCGGATCACTGAACATGATCAGTGACTGTTTGCGGAATGTACCATGGTAGCCAGTTTCTTCAAGTAGTTCTCTAACAGCTGTGGTTTCTATTGACTCCTTAGGATCCACCAATCCAGCAGGCATTTCGATCAATACTTTTTCACAAGGTGGACGAAATTGCTTCACCAATACCAATTCTTTGGCTTTGTTTTCATGGTGAAGAACAGAGACTATCGAAACTGCATCAACGTTAGTTGTATCAGATCTAGTAGTTCTCACGGCCATTTCCCATTGTTTGGGATTTCCGTTGGGATCATTATACTCTATCTTCCTGGTCTGGATCCATTTGCCTTGTTGCAAGGGTTCAATTGCAGTTACTCTTGCCTTATATGGAGAAGCTTTTGTTGACATTGCTCGTGTAAGTATTCGTCTAAGCATAAAGTTGGGGGAATATTTAGTTGCTTTAAAAATTGCAAAAGAACAAATCAATGTACTGAGTGAGAATTCCAAACAATCAAAGCGCATTGTAACGCCAGTTCTCAGTCTAAGGCGACAACACGACTGACTGAATAGCAAAGATCGAGCTGTCACAAGCTACAGAAGTCTCCATATTGCTTCATTATCGACACCAGTTTCAACTGTAAATCAAAAAATGACCCAACAAGATGAGCTAGATCAAATCAAATCGAAAATTCAAGAACATTTGGTTGCCTCAGGAAACTATGATCTTATCAATAAGCAACTCAAGCTACAATTATACGAAAGTGGATGGTACGACAAAGTAGCGCAAATTGCTAATGACAGGCTAAATGAAGGTGGTGATAAAAAAAAGTTGGAGACGAAGAACTTGAGTGATTTGTATGCTTATGTTGGGCCGAAAGCTGAAGAATCGATACCGCTGGAAGTGAAGGAAAACATAAAAAAGAAGATTGAAGAATACTTGGATGGTATTATACAGTGATGGGGGGGGAAATAGAGGGGGGAAAGAAAGAATGGATGTTTTTTAGAGTTTGGCGCAACAGTACGATGACTTGTACGCTGAAGTATAGGCTATGTAAATAGACGGAAGACTAAAAAATAACAGAACTTGGGTCAATTTTATTAGTACATATATACACTTTCCTCTATCTAATCACTTTTGGGCTTTCTCTTTTGTTGGAACTTGGCAAAAGCTTCAAATCCTATTCCTCCAAAGACTAACACAACACCAATCCATTGATTGATATTCAAATGATGACCAAATAAGACAACACTCAACATCATACTCAACATTTTTCTCGTTACCGTTGCAGTTATCAATACAATTGAGTCAAAACGTTCTAAGATGATGAATATAAACACTTGTCCAATGGCACCACAACCGGCAAATACGACAATATCGTAAATCAATTGGGGATATTTTTGAATGAATTGGTAAGTATTGCTTATCTGCAACCTTTGGAATAGAACAATGTATCCCGCAGTAAGCACAAATATAAATAAGTTCAAAATACACATCAACTTAGCTCCCGTAAACTTCTTCTCTAACGGGATTTTAAACAACTGGTCTTGCGTAGAATTAGTCAACCCATCAAGCAACATACTTCCAATCAAATAAGCTAATCCTAAAGCTGTATTCCCATCATTAACTTTTTTGCTTTCTTTTGAATGGGCTAAAGTGAATATCGTCACTCCCAAAGTCACCAACAGTGCAACAACATATTTGAACAACGGGAATCTAGTCTTGTATAATGTGAAGTGGACAAACATAACCGGAATTAATTTACATGATTTTGCCAACAAGTAGGCCAAATAATCCAAATGGGCTAAAGACTTGTACCCAACTGGCGAGGCAACACTTGAACAAATTGATATTAATACTAATGACTTAAACGCCTGCCATCCCTGTGTCCCATTATGTGTGAAAACATCAAATGGTGAGGACTTTGTTGTTAACGCCGTGTAAATCAATCCAACTATGGACGCAAGAAACGCTTGAACAATGTTTATTATTAACGGTGCTCGGAAATATTCATTATCGCCATATGGCGTAGTGTTGATACGTTCTTGTAAGATCGACCATGTGAGGAATGTGCTATATAGGCCCAAGACACATATCGCTAATAACAATGCCAGCCCTTCCTTCTTCATAAGTGTTGTGGTGAGCAAAGTTGATTTGGTGTGGAATTTTTCAGTTTATGATTTCTCGGACACGCTTCAGGACAACTCATCAAATTGACTTCCACTCTAGTGATTCGTTACTATTGATTACACATTATACGACGGTTACATCTACTTACGTCCGCCAAAAATTCCAAAGAATCCACGCTTCTTTGTTTCTTCGGCGTTTGTTTCACTTGTTGGAGTTGGCGCTGGACCAGATTGTGCAGAATCTGTAGTAGGTGATATATAATTGAAAGCAATATCAAACAAGACTGGTTTGCACATCACTGGCTCAATCTTGTCAAAATTGATCACCTCTAAGCCAATTGGAAATTTTTTCATGTCTTCGAATGTGTATTTCGAACAAGCTGCTCTTTTGCCTTGCTCGAATTGGGCACTTACTTGTGCTTGCAAAACTTTCTTTTCCAAATGCACCTTGAAAAGGGCAACCTCAGTGTTGGTACTAACATCGAATGGGAATTCAACTTTATAATAGTCATGAGACACCTGCAATTGCTGATTGACAAAGTTGTAGATCTTTAAACTCTCGGCAAATCTATTATTGAATTGATATGACTCGGCAATGACAACATTCTTTTGGCTTTCATAAAACTTTTCCAAGTTTTCTAGTGAATGATATAAATCTTCATCATTATAAACACCAGGAAGCTCTTTTAGCTCTTCAACAAGTTTAATTATGCCCAAGTAGATCCTAATGATGTCCTTGTTATCTTCGACAGTCTTATGAGCTACTAATTGACCTGCTAACAACAAGTCTCTTTTGAGCTTTGTAAACAATAAGTTGTAGTTTATATATGTTAATAAGATTGCCCTATCTTGAACCTTTTCCATGTCATCGTCATCCTGGTACTTTTGAGAATCCTCTTTGTGCAATTCTAAAATATTGATCCAGGATGCAATGATGTGATCAAATTGATTGGCATCATTGTATTTCAGCCATTCCTTGTTATTTGTCAACTCTTGAATCTTATAAGCAAGCTCATCATTGTAAATTGTAGCAACGTGACCTCTCCAATCTACTTCTTTTTGCAACTTTACCGACGACGAGATATCTTTGGTAAACAGTGGATCAATCAAGTTGAGTACAGGTGAAATTTCAGGGAATGAATTTTCATGACAATACTTTCTTGATAATGTTTTCAAATCGGTTGAAGGAACGTCATCCAATTGCGATGCTGCCAAGTTCAAAGAAGGATCAACTGTGTTCTCAAGTAGTTCATTACACAATGTCTTGCTAAATGATTCCTTATCGCTATCCTGTGAGTTCAAGTAATCCAAACTGCATTTTGCTATTGAAAAGGCATTCAACGCATTTAACCATTGTTTCCTCGTTATCGATAATTGACCAGCCACCAATGCCGCGTAGATGCATACCTCGATTTTGATCTTATCATTGGTTTCACCTGCAGTCAATTTTATCAAGTTATCAACGTGGAATAATGCCCTTTTCATCTTGGTTTTCAACAAAGTAGTGTATGATGACGACTTTTCACTGTTAATGTCCAATTTAGCTTTAATTTCGTGAGCATACAACATATCTCTCTCAGCTAAAAGTAACTCGATCAATCCATAGTCCTTGTTTTCATCGTATTGTTGTGGTGTAATCTTTGATGTTTGTTCCTTTGCGCTGTAATTCTTGGTATCCTTAGTGACCAAGTTTAAATCACGACGTAGTTTAAGAATTCTTTTATTGACTCTAATTCTATGTCTCTTGAAATCATCAGCTGTGACTAAGTAAGCACTCAAACGTGCACCCAAAGTAGTATTAAGGACCGATTCCATGTTTGCAACTGATTGAATTGAAACGAATCGTTGGCAGCTGAAGTTCAGTTTTTTTTTTTTCATCAAATTTATTCGCGACATTCACACGACAATATTTAGCGCATTGGGTGGAGAGAATCGACGTTTAAGAGGAGAGCAGGAAACAAGATATTAAAGGTACCGAAGGTTTAATTTGTCTTAAGATCTTTCAATTTCAGACAATTGTGGCACTGTTTTATAGTGATTTGTACTCTTACAAATCTACTATAATTACAAAATTACACATAAACTCTCTTTATTGTATTCTTGACTAGCTCTTAGCTGCTTCTTTTAAATACTAACAAAATGTTTCCTGTCCCAGCGTGATCCCATAAAGTAATGGCTTTCTTATCTGTCTTTTGCCTTTTTTGTTGCAAGTTGGCTTTTGACTCTCTGAACGAACAAACCTTCGATTTTCCCTTGCCTTTTTACAGTGAGGAGTGTTCGTACTTGCTAAGGCGTTGGCGCAATAGTTTATTTTCCTTCTATAGTATCACATTTTCGGTAAGTTGATAATGGAGTTCTTGCTGCTGCCCAGCAGCTTTTCTCTTCAGAAAATTAACGTCTTGTTGTTCAGCAGAACACATATTGGGACAATCAATTTCCTCCTGCAAGTGTTCCGCATGCATTGTTTCGTCACTAGCTTCAGTTTCTTCGGCAAAATGTTCTACAAACTCTGAACTGTCCAAAACCGTATAACTATCGAGTGGTTCAATCCCTGCTTTACGAAGTCCGCTGCAAATGTGAATTTCAGTCATTCTTTCTTCCCTCGCTCTTGACCAAAAATCGACAAAAATAACACTTGGAATGAGGTCAGTTGCTTCATCAAGGACAAAATCTCTAAACTTCTTTTAATACGAACCTTCAACATATTTAAAGACAGATAGATCCGACGACTATAGCAGATGAGCTAAACGAGCTTGTAAGAAGCAAAAATGGACATTGTGCATACACATTAGTGTTCGGATCATGCACAGATGGTGAGTAGGCTGGTTATCTAAAATTAAAATTTGATGCTCTCGTGGATCCTGTGGTTCTGTTACAAACAAGAACACTCGTCTCACTTAGGTTTCAAACACCGACAGCAGTATCCATCCCGAACTCGATTTGTTATAGATAAGGTCATAGGTTGGATTTCCATTCACTTTGTTGGTTGATAGAACTATAGTCTTTTATTCGTGGCAGATATTGCTTCAATGGTGATGAACATTTGTCTCATGGGATCACGTCCTAGACATGACATTTCCTGCAATAATATGCCATTCATTCGTTTCAGTTGATTTTACTGGACCCCAATTTCATCCAAACACCACATATTTACTTATTCGGCGTTGTGTATTTCCCCGGCTATAACCTTCGCCGTCTTCAGATGTTCAGAAGTGCAGAGAGTACTAAACAGCTCAGCGTGGCGATTCAAAAACTTCTGGTGCCAACGCGAACTGATATTAATATTCTTGTCTGTATAACTCAAAATATCCGCAACTAACTCCTTGAAATCAACAATGCTAAATTCCTCGCGCATCGCATACATTTTCTCTATATGTTGCTTGACCATCTGCTCTTGGTTCTCACCCAGCACTTAACACTTTTTGTGGGTTTCTCAACTCGATCTGCTTTCGTTCTGAAAATCTGATACTGTTGATTCAGCTACTTCATAGACAACCTGCTTCACTTAAAATAACACCGGAATAAGTTTTGTAATACTCTAGGGCTTTTGCTTTGTCTTCATCAGTGGATCCGCATTCACACTTTGATCCGGCTAAAATTACGCCCTTTTGTTGCCATTGTAAGGGGGTGAATAAGGGTGTACAATTTGTTTGATATGACTTTACCGTACGCGTTATTCTCACTGTTGCCAAGGGTGACTACGCATTATGATGTCATTTTATTGTTTCAGTTTCGCGAGCAGCCTTTATATAGTGCGGGTGAATCCCCTTTTCGTGTAATATTCCGAATAATAATTACTAACTGCCACTCGGAGTACCGTTTATACACAATCTCTCCGATTCAACGTGTGGCGTCAAATTCGTCTTTTCTTTTTTTGCTGTCAGATTTGTCACATACCCGAAACAATTAGCAACAATATAAATAGCCGCTGAATTCCTTTCCCAACAAATTGTCCCAACAATCACATTTTCCAATACAACATACACTAAATCAATTTCAGAAAATGTCAGCCCAATTGAAAATTAACACAACCCAATTCACTTTAAACACCGGCGCTAAAATCCCAGCAGTTGGTTTGGGTACATGGCGTGCAAGTGAAAAAGATGCTGCTTACAATTCTGTCTTGACTGCGTTAAAAAATGGCTACAGACATATTGATACTGCTGCTATCTACGGAAACGAGGAGGAAGTAGGTAGAGGAATTGCTGCAGCAGGAATCCCAAGAGAGGAATTATTTGTCACTACTAAATTGTGGAACAAGAAACACAAGGATGTCGAAGCTGCTTTAGATGAGTCTTTGAAAAAATTGGGTCTCGACTATATTGATTTGTACTTGATCCACTGGCCAGTTTCAACCGATCCAGAGACCGACAAGCCATACTTAGATCACGACTTCGTTGATACTTGGAAAACTTTGCAAAAGATTTACAAAGAAGGTAAAAAGGTCAAGGCGATTGGTGTTTCAAACTTTACTGTCAAGAAATTGGAAAAACTTTTGAATGCTGAAGGTGTTGATGTTGTTCCAGCTGCTAACCAGGTTGAAGCTCACCCATTGTTGACTCAACCTGAATTATACGACTATTTGAAATCAAAGAATATTGTTTTGGAAGCTTATTCACCATTGGGATCTAGTGAATCCCCATTATTCAAAAACAAGACGATTACTGATATTGCCGAAAAGAATGGTGTTGAACCAGCCCAAGTCTTGGTTTCATGGGCTGTACAAAGAGATACTGTTGTTTTACCAAAATCTGTCACTGATTCAAGAATCATCTCGAACATCAAGACCTTCACATTAAGCAAAGAGGACTTTGAAATTTTGAACAAGCTTTCTGAGAAAGATGGTGTTGTTAGAACCTGTAACCCGGGATTTAATAACTTCGATGATTAAAGTGTAGATATATATAGATTATAGAATATACATTTTCTGATCCTTCATTTCGTGCTGTATTTTTGCTTTATTGTGGTTTATTATTTGGCGCTAAATCTGTGGGAATATGTTGTAATTTATTTCCGATTAACTGTGAGATCTAATATGACCAATTTTGTGCACCAACAACAACCAAAACAAAATAAAAAAATTAATTGAAAAAGGAACGAAGACTGCGAAGATTCAAAGCCCATTCCTTCCAAGTTCATAACCCCCGCACCCTATACATAACGAGATGGTCATAATATGATGCACCTAGACCAATCCTTTATCAATTTGTTCTACGTGGAAGCACTTCTTTCCATTGTATTCATAGCATCCGTCATACTAATTTGTCTCAATTTAAAATCCCCTTCCATTAATCGCAATAATCACATTAGCCCCGAGAAGGAAAAACTTAATTCAATTGAACTACGGAGTCTCCAATCATCGGATATACTAAATGTGATAACCAACCCTAGCTGTCCTATAGTGGTATCATTCGAATTGAACCATACAGTCACTGCGTGGATACCGAGCTCAAGCGAAAAACATGTTCTAGTGACAGATATGTGGCCCGTAAACCACATCGCCATCAGTGATGATGGAGTATACATCATCTTGATCTGTTTCAATAAGCAATCAATCTACTGTTATGAAAATTTCCAATTAAAATGGACACAACAACATCCCAGCATTAACAGAAACTCAAAAGTGTTGGAGTCATTCTTTAGACATAAAACCGTCCCAGGATTTTTGGCTAGAAAGTTGTTAAGGGCTAAACGTGGAAGCTCAAGCTCGCTAGCAACCGATTCGCATAGCGCTATTATTCGTTGCCCTGACTCGTCAATACTAACAACTACCCAGCCAACGCCGTTTGTTACTCCACCTTCCCCTTCAGCTCGAACCAAACCAGCTGCAACAGTAAAACATGAACACATTCCTGAAGATTTTGTGCTAGTACTCAACAATGGTACAGTGTTGGTTTTCTCTGCCGATGATGGCTCTTTGCATGAGCAGAACTTTGAACCATTTTCTGCTGCTGCCAAAGTTAAAACACCAAGGGTCAATGATAAAATTATTTGTCAAAAGACCACTGGGGAGTTCATCATTGGTATTGTGGTTAATAACAACTTTGTTTTTCGAGAATTCCCCATCAAAGTGTTTTCTCGTGGGACGTACGTAGCCACTACAATGAAGCAATCTCATAGACTTAATACTTCTGTTATCATTCCCATTGAGTTTATTGGTATGGTTGTATCTGTTTGTGACTTTACAGCAAGTTTGATAGATGTTCAAACAGGTATTGTATTGAAAACATTCAACATTGGACATTTTAAACCAGGTACATTTAAAGTTGCCCACTCACAGCCAACCCATTGTAAATTCTGTGGTTGTGTGTCAGTAACCTCATTGTCATTGGTGTATGAAGATGACTCGGGCATTTTAATTGTTCACACGTTTAAGATTGACCTGCAAAGATCAAAAAATAGCATCTGCCTTCGTGCTGAAAGAGATCCACGAGAGATTAGATGTCTTGGTTTCAGTGCAGTTTGTGAAAGTCAGTATTGGTATGAAGATATAAAGTGTTGGCAGGTCAGTGATGTGAATATGATTATAGGGTTTGAGAAAGTCCATTGTCAAGAGAAATCATCATCGACAAAGACAAATATATCATCCTCAGTTTTTGAAAATCAAGGGCTAAATTCACTTCGTCAACGAAACGCCAAGGCAAATTCCACCACAAGGGAATCATATGAAGGTTTTATTATCTCTTTGAGCGATGGGAAAAAAACTGCTTACCCATTACATCTACAATCGAATGTCCATATTGTCTCAACAGCCAAATACGGATTTAAATCAATCCTCGTTAATTTCGGGTATTGTTTCAAAATTTTCTATCAAGGGAATAACAAGTTGATTGAAAATGATTTATACTACAGCAACAACAACACCAATAGTTTATCATTCATCAACAAGAGACGAAATATGAAGTAGAAATTGTAATAATATGATAATTTTAGTACAACGAGTAATTAAATTTAAGAGAATCGTAATGTAAAGGAAAGACTTCAGTTTTAAGACTCTTAAGGGTCATTACAAAACTATTAAAGTAACATCTTAAAAATACAAATCACAATTTGGATACAACTTATAATGTGAATCATTAGCAATTTGGAGAAGGCATCTTAATAAAACCGTCAAATAAGCACCAGGCCAATGCCCGTGATCAACTTGCACGTTTTTGCCATACTCCCAAAACTATTGCCTCCACAAGAGCAGTCATATTCAAAGACAACGAACCCTTGACTAAGCATTTTGCTCATATATTTGCGGACTTCTTGGAACGATACCAAGCAGAAAACATAGCGAATTTGTGGGTTAAATCGTTGCCTCTAGTTGGACCCCATCTCAAGTTTTCGCGAATAAGAATTTGCAACGTATTTCATGTCTGTATTTATTAGTAAAATATCTTGTTAAGGTAGGGCTTTGTTAAGCTCGAGAGAAAGCTCAATTTGCTAACAAGGTTACAATTGTGGGGCAGCCTTATGAGTGATCAAATCAACATAGAAAGGGAACACTGTGATTCGATTCTTAGACTATACACTTTTCAACTTCTTTGATGATTGACGAACTTATTTTTTCACATCATCATTAATGAAGTTACTAAGTAATAGCTAATTAACGAATAAAAATGTAGAGTACGCAATAAACTACTCAATATCTTAGTAGGCGTCTAAAAATATTTGTCAGTTTTAGGAAAATAAACTTATTCATTTTGTAACCTCGTACTATTTGATTGTTCTGTATGAGAGACCTACACTTCACACTTGCATGCCACCATAGGCCCAATCTATGTAAATAGAGGATGCATGGACAGAAGTTATTATTGACATCAAAAATTATATACCACCAAGCACAGTGTGTCAAACATACGCAGGATATATTTTCCCTACCATTAACTCAATTTGCAGTGTAGCAATTGACTAGTAATATTGTTTAGAAGAATCATCAATGTTATTATGGGTGTATTAGCACAACATATAGTTTTGAATCACATATATTCTTTTTGCAACAAATTGTTACCAAAATGTGCAAACTACAGTTCGATAATGCCCCAACTTAACTATTATACATCACAATGTTTCATTGAGCCTGTAATTACAATCATCAGCTGGTATAGTTTGTAATAATTTCACAGGCTCCAAATTTTTTCTTTGGCATGAAGAATGTCAACTTTGATTGCAAAAAATGATGGCAAAACTATTCACAAACATGCTCATAAAAAATGCAACATCTCTGCTTCAGCAGTTGCCAATTTTTTGCGTGAATTCCTCCTGGTAGCTTAGTTGGTTTAAAGCACAAGACTGTAAATATGACCAGATTTTGTAATCTTGGGATCGGGCGTTCGACTCGCCCCCGGGAGAATTCTTTTTTTTTGCATTCCTTACCATCTATATCCTCATAACACATACATTCCTCCATCTACAACCCCACCAGTATCCATAAATGCTATATTTGTAGAATTAAACGACATAGTTATTCAATGAGAAGCAAAAGCTCTAAATTAAAAAATCATGCAAAAATACAATCATGAAAGTGTCTGTTTAGAAACAATGCAATAACAATACACAACTCCAAATACATCCCATCAAATTAATGATTAATGCACCACCAACAACATACTTATGAAACTTGATTGGTGAAGAGTACCTAAACCACAATAAATTGATCGCTAACAAATTGAATCCCACCAGAATAATCATCCCCAACACCAACACAATAAAAATTCCCAAATTATCTCTAATGAGAAACTTTGAATCTTCAATATCATCAATATTGGTGAAAATTGAGTAAATAGTACCTAATTGAATACCACACAAGAAAAGGGAAATTATAGTTAATGTGAAATAGATGTAGGTTAGTGTTTGGTCATAATCGGATTCATATTTCAAATGATATTCATTACGTTGAAAATAAGACATTGGTTCTTCATTGATGGAATCGTAAGTTGAGTAATTGTTAATATCTTCGTGGTTGTACAAGGAAAGAAGCTTGGTATATGGGTCAAGTAAATGGTGACGCTCATCGGTATCTTCATCGTCTTTGGGAAAGTAGTAAGGGTTTTCATAGATGAAATGTTGCTTGTAATGTTTTCTGTACTTTGTTTGTTCTTCCCCATTGTGAAAAAATCTATCTTTTAGATTAAGAATTGAAGTTAGGAATTTAGTGACTTGATTGTTTTGTAAATCAACAGCATCAGGCTCATTAAGGTCAACAACATCGTCGCTCAAGTTGACATCATTTGGTGACAAACTTCCAGAATTACGTCTTACATTCTCAAATATACTTGAACCAAAACTATCTTGCTGATGTTGATGATGAAACCTTGATTGCATTAGCTTTACTTGCTTTTGATGCCGTTCTTGTTGTTCAATCACTTGATTTTCTTGTTGAAGATTCTGTATAGACATTTTATGTTTCATTATATCATCTGATTTAGCTTTGATTAAACCCTCTTCTTGATTCAATTGCTGATTACAAGCATCAATATTTTCAAATTCCTTCAATAAGTTTAAATTGAGCAAGTTTGTATAATGATTATTTATGAATTCCCCATTAGGAACAATATTATAATAACAAGATATTTGATATTGATAAAAATTGAACCCCTTGTACAATGATACGGCATTATTTTGAAGAATCATTTGTAATTTCTTGGGGAAGCGACGTGCAAATGATGGGGAATATTTGTTTCGTAACACACCTGTTTGAGAATCAACTTCAGTCAGTAGTGACGATTCAAATTCTGACAAGTTCAAGTCATTGGAAAATATACCAAGGTGACTATGAGGGAAACAATCCATATCATTATAATGTGCGGGAAATGCAACGGTGTTCACGTGTTTTGGTTTATTGGTGGTGGATATATTACTTTCCAATGTGAGGTAGTAATCATTTTCATCTGGTTGTGAAGGTTGTTGGCTGGAGGACCCAGTTTGATCAACAAGTATACCACTATCACCATTGACGATAATATCGCCACTAGATTTGTCAATTCTAAATCTTGATCGCTGAAAAAATGCTTTCGACACAGGCAAATAATCATTAGCAATGATAAAGTTTATAGTCTTTTTTGTCAATTGACTAGACTCTTGGAAATATTCATACAAGTGACTCTTGTACTCTTCTTTGGACCTATCTTGTAAATGCAATAAAAAAACTTCGACAATCTCATTGGGCAAGATGCAATATGAATATTTTCTTAATCCACCAGTTGGAGCCATTATTATTGACAGTTGACTAGTATCACTTGATAAAATAAGAGCCGGATCTTTTAACAAATCTTGATTCAAGTAGATAACTGAAACAAGATTATCCTCAATACATTTCAAGTTCAAGTAGACATTGAAATTGAGTATTGCGTCACTTGTCAGTTCAGTCGGTATAAGACAATGACATTGGAAATTACGTTTTAGGAGTACAGTTAAATCGAAGTGCGCTTCCGGTGATGTTGGAATTTGTTGTGGGTTAGAGGTATAATAGTTTGCTGTGGTGTTGGTAGCAGTAGTGATGGCAGTGTTTGGCGAAGAATTTGTGGTGTTGGTGGTAGTTGCGAAAGTACCATTCTTATTAGGAATTGGTTGCGACGCATTGTTGTTGTAGTTGTTAACTAGTATTGAAGTTTGATAATCAGATGTAGTATTCAATGATGATGCTATGGAGAACAAAGAGTTTTTCCGATGCAAATCACCATTAAAACATTCAACAAATTTCCGTTCATATTTAATCAAATTGATCAAATTTGTCAATTTTAAAGTCAATTTAGTTAAATCAAAGTTGACAAAGGAATGCGGGTTGTTGATTAAATGATTGTCTTTCAAATCAAGGACAAATTTGGTTCCAATTCTCTTGTATTGATAATATTTGAGGAACTTCTTGAAAATCTTCTTTATGGCAATCTTTTGAATTAAGATAAATTTCGACAAGTTTTTCAAAATTATCGATAACTCGATAGCTTGATAGAAAAGTTCGTCAATTTCGATAAGAAATGATCGTAGTGAGTCGTACTCATTTATTTCATCTTTCAAATGTAGTAGATTGTTAAATATTGATTCAAGAAATGTAAACTTTCGACTTAGCTCACCATATTTAGTTTGTATAAACAAATTGACATAATCGATATTCTCAATAAAGGCTGATTTCAACAGGGAAAGATCTTTGGTATCTTTTTTGGTAATTTGTTTGATTTTATATTTCAAGTCGTTGTAGTCAATATTGTAGCTTTTCCATTCGGGTACCGATAGATGTTGTAGGTTGTTACCGAATTTCATCTATTGAAGGAAATATTGTCTGTAGTGATACTGTTTTTGCTGTTGTTTAGATACTGAAGTTGTTGAGACATAAAACAAATCCAGGTTGATGTTCAAAAGAGTCGAAAATGGAATGGTTTGCTCTTGAGGTTATCTATATTTAAATGCAAAATGAAAGTGGTGGAACCTCGTTGGATGTATAGTTTTGGGTTCTGAGTCTTGGCGCTTAGCAAATAAAGTATCGCAATTGGAGATTGAAGCGATGCTACTGTCAAAACGGGTAGTTCTCAAGGGTTTATTATGAAAGCGAAGTAGAGTGATGTGGTGGCGTGTTGTTGTTGCTATTATGTTATCTAATGCGATATGCTATGTGATTTATGCAATATGATGTAGGCAAAGTCGTACGTGAAATTTGGCGTTTAATTTGATAATGAGAAGAGGTAAGTGATCCTAATATGTAGGTATATTGGTGGATATGGGTATATGGTTATATATATATAGGACGATTAGACCGACCCAAAAGTATACAATGGTATATGACAATTTGTTTTGTGAATTTATTAGTTTTTGAGATTCTGGTATATTGTATTGTTATAAAAGAATTGATTGCCGCTGATTATGCAACAAAGAAGAGTAGTGTACATGCGCTCAAAAACCTTTTCTAAAAGGTTTAATAATTACACAAAACTTGAGGGAGAATAAAAACAGGGATTCATAATCATCAAACAACCTCACTAGCAAAAGATTTACAATGCACGCATAGATACAAACTAAATACATTAATACAAGAGAGTCCAAGAAATTCTTTGGTCGTATGATTTAGTTATTATAAATACTGCTCTTATGGTTTCTAATGAGTCTTAGCTCTTATTATCAGACTTTATTGTCATTTAGACAATTTTATTTTAAGTTGGATTAGAGTATATTTAGTACCTTTTGTGTACTTCAGTCCTAATAGGATTTTCCTCTTTCTTCCGTTTCAGTTAATTGGTCACAAGACTATTAAGACTAAAAACAATATTTCCTTCAATAAATACACAAAAAGAGCAACAAAAACTAGTTACAAATTTACCAAATTACACTACCTTCTCATAACTATTGAATAACAATTGAAGAATAAACCCAGCCTATTCCAGCTCTCATTTTTTTTTTTATACAACAATATAAGTTGTGAAATCTAGTTAAGAGACTACTCACTTTTAGCTTACCTCCCTCTTAGGGCCTACACTTGTAGAGTTGTGAGAATGTTGATTTCTTTCTATGAACGAGTCAAAGCTTTTAATTTTTAATTTTGTATTTTGAAATAATAAATATACGAAGTTTTGCATTATGCAATATGCATATTTTTTTTAGTGACACTTTTTATAGTGTTCTGTCACAAACGATGATGACTGATAATGACTAACAAGAGGCAATTTATAGCATACAAGACCAGCAGAAATATATGAGAAGCTAGTACTTATACGCACAGCTACTTATTCCAACGGCTCATTAGTAAACAAGTCCGGCGGCTGTTTCTCTAGTCTTCTATCGTCGCCGTTAAAACCAGACCTTTATGAAAGATCTACTCGTACGACAGATACTTTAAACGGGTTAGTTGTTTCCATTTTCCAATTCTAGAAAAAGAAAATGTGTAAGTAAGAAAAAATCATCAAACCTTATACTTTAAAATAACATTAATAGCATGTAACGTCGTTGTCCTCAGATTAGGTTACATTAGACAAACACATTAAAGTTTACACTTACTTTCATTAACTTAAAGTTTCTTTTAGTAGTTGGTAACATTTTCATTTGCTAATCCTTTACTCATTCCTTTATATTTTTTGAAAGCTAATTAGCCAACCCGTACTCGAGTCCTTCTCTTTTGTAAATCATACAGTGCTGCATGCATTGCATTAGATCGCATCTACTTATCATCTTTTCCTATATTTCATCTTCCATAAACAATATAGACGAATTTCATAACATAATCCTTTTACCCGCCTGAAACATGAAGAGCCCTACAACAACATAAAAGATGGTTTCAAGAGAAGTTTATCTGCTCCAATCCTCATACTCAGAGTCAATAGAATTACACACAAGTCAATTATTTTCTGTGACAGGGGGTGGGGAGTGCAATCACAACCTATCAACACCGATCTCCGTTAACTCCTATGCCGTTAAAAAGAACGCCTTGGGTGTAGAAGAAAAGCTTATTTCTCGTATTTACTAAGGTTTAATTAGAAAGCCACATTACATATTTGACTAAAAGCATAAATTTCCTTACAGACCCCCTCCCATTTCATCTATCGAGTGTGTTCTTTGCCAAACATTCAAAGTAGAAACAAATACTTACCATCAAATTTCTCATTCCTTCAAAACATCTCCTATTCCTTAAGAACAATACTAACTCTATAGTCAGAAGTGCAGCCAATTTTTCATTAGGCATAACACTGCATATATCGATAGGAGATTAGATAAAAATACAAAAAAAACAATAGGTCGATGATGATACTCAATAAATGTTAAAAACGGAAAAAGTTCTCAAAATGTTCCCATGTTTGTGTAACTATTACTAAACTAAATAATTTTAAGTGTTTTCGCAGTCAACGATTAAACGCCCAAAAGGAAAAAGGAGAAAATGAACCAAGTAAAAGTAACATTGAAACGAACAATATGTTTGGTCTTTTTTTCATTGTTCTTTTCAATATGAACAATAAACCTATAATGTCGTGTGACTGTTGATAACTCATTATGGTCGTGTGACCTTTAAAAAGCTTTTGCCAGCATCTAAATATATCTTTTCTTTAGTTTCCCCTTTGTTTTTGTTCACATGTGAAAATGTCTTTATCTGACCCTAGTATTCAAATGGGCAAAAGAGACACGGTTTTTGAATATTGAACCTTATTTTCCAGAGTCAGAAAGTAACAATGCCAGTGTTATGCTTTGCCAACTTTTTTGACAAAATAAATCTGAGTTCAACTCTTTAGGAAGGTAGGTGTGAATGGCAGTTGACCATACTACTTGCTTTAGAGACAATATATTGCCATTCGTTTCAATCGACTGAGATGAGATTGCCACCAGCAACCAACAAGCCAACAATATCTTCAATCAGCAAATACAAATGTACAACAGACTAATCCAAAAAAGGTAACGTGTAAGTAAATTTAACCTCACTATACTTGTGTTACTACAATGCCCACCGATCTATGTTTCTCCCTGTAGAACACTTTTTGTTAAACAGTTTGAAAAAAAGATTTGTGTATGTGTTTGGCTCTATTGTTTGAGTTTTGTCAATTTTTGTTAATCTCTAAGCCGAAGCGCCACACATTTAAACAATGCGTTTGCGCTAAATTGCAAAACAATAATTACTCTTAACCCACGTGGGCTCTGGCAATAGATTGATTTTGACAGAGAATGCCTTACAAGTTTGAAGAGATCCAGTGTATAACCGACAAAAGCAAAACAAAGACGCAACTTCTTTATTGGCGTATTATATTCATTAGCCGAATAAAATTTCGGATCTTCTTACTTACCCCATGACCAGCCTTCAAGCTTAGTGTTGACGTTGGATAGCTATAGATGCTTACAATCCATATGCAAATGAGACTATAGCTCCCAACAATTTTTTAGTTGAAGGACAATTTAAGAAGCAAGAACTGTTAAAGCAATTCAGAAATGTCAAACAATTAAGCAAATGCACATATGAAAAGCTTACACCCCCAGTTTCCCCTATTCTTCATCCCGGTACATCATTCTCATTGCTCTAAAACCTATAGAGAATTCACCAAGGTTGCTATTAACAAAACCAGTTTGGGGTTATGAATCCACTTCACCCTTCCTCGGGTGTTAATTTGTCCGCCCACCAAACATACAAAAACAAAACAAACAAAAAAGAAACGATCAATTTCGTTTTGTGCCCCGGCTGTTCAGACGTTAAATTTCCCAACACAAAAGGCCAAATAGTGCAAAGGGCTAGATTTTTTTAAGTGTGCCTTACATATTATGCATCTTTTGGTGTAAGATGACTAACGGAAAAATTTTCAACGCTCAGCTCAGCTTTGTAGATCGGAAAACTCAAACGTTTGTTGGTAGATGAGCTTGGAGTTGGCATGATGTATCTTGAATATAGATTACACTAACAGTTGAACCATCCAATTAAAGTCGTCAGAGAAACAAAACGGCCATTCTCTTTCATTTCGGAGCATCTAAATAAAGCTTCTACTTTTTATCTTGATCGGAGCATTTGAGATGAAGACAAAGAGGTTTTGTTTATATGCTGCCTTCATTGTAAAGAATAAGGGTCTACTCGTAAGAAACAAGCACAAAAGAGGATCTCATCTCGTTTCATCTCAATTTTCCACCATATTGTATTGTCTAAATGATGAACATGGTGGAAGTTGCAGCAGAGAGGAGTCTATCTCACATCTAAAATCGTTTTATACCACCCATCATACGTATCAAGATGTATCGCCTTTATGTACGCTATCTTGACGTGTCCAACAACGACTTTGAAGTTTATCAGAGAGTAAGATTTGTTCTTGAGATTTTCTTATAATGAGAATATTATCAATCATGAGTGTAATAGAATATATAAAAGTCGACATTTTATCGACTACATTTACTACATTTAACATTTTTATTATTAAATTTTCTAAACACGTCGGTCGGCCTACCACGTTTACTTAAATTTTCGAAGTAAATGAAACCATAGGAGGGTTTCAATTGCGACTACTTTAAATCTACAAATCACGACAAAAATTTAAAGTTTCAGAAGATTTCTAAAGCGTTTTACCCTGTCACTATTGAGTATTGAATTCTGAGACGGAATAGAGATGGAGATCAATTTGGACCATCCACATTGCATGTAAACATTTTCTGTGATATTCAAACTGACCTCAGAAAAGCACCCCATCCTTTTCTTTCAAGGATAAAGAAACAAAATCTTCAACTAAAACCATAATGATAAGTTGACATTATGGTTTCTTTTGACATTTCTTTATTTTAGCCATCTACTTTGTTAATGGGTACAGAAAATGATGTTTCTCCATTTCTGTTGGGTTCCAAAATAAAGTGATGTACAAAAAACGTTGGGAAATTACGAGTATACTTATATAGTGCTTTGTCACTTAGAACAGTTGTTGAACTAATAATACCGCATGAGTACTGATATGTCTAAAATTGAAATCTTAGTTATAAATCCCTCACAATATATTAGAAACCCAGCTGTTCATGTTGTTTAGAAAGTTAAATTATAATTTCAATGGTTGTGAAATTGAAATCTTCTTTTGTACTATTTTCCAATGTTGCAATTTCTCAATGACACGACACACGACAACTACTTTGCAACTTCGCCATAAGCATACTACTCTATTAATCAAATACAAACTCTCTACTTAAGTATCTATGATCAAAGTTTACAATATCTTACAACTGCTTCCAGCTTCTCCACCCGAAAGTCCCCCCTTTTTCTTAACAGCTCTTACAAATACGGGAATCATACCTCCAGTTTGTACGGCAAATGGTCTATGTCCCAACACCAACAATTGAGTCTTTATACTACCAGAGTGACTAGTGATCCCAACGATATCAACTCCATTACCATGATTTTCCGTAAACAATTGTTGCAAAGCGACATTCATTCTTGCTGCTTGTTCATCAAACAGTTCTCGGTAATTATCTTGATACAATTCATCCTCTTCTGTAAAGCCTGGTTCTATTACAAAACCCAATTTTTCGTACTTGTCGACAATTATTGATCTTGTCGAACGTTTGTCGCAAGTGTGTACACCAGTAGTCTCACGCCAGTTTTCTTGAATGTATGGTTGAATATGATGTAAATCGACAATAGGGTCCCACGTGTAATACAACGTATCAATTGATCGTCTTAATGGTGACACGTACATTTTTTGTGGCGTAATCAATGATTTATTTTGATGGCGATTATTTTCCAACTCTTTAGCCACCAACTTACTATTCTTTTTAGCTAATTCGATCAGCTCTGGTATCAATTCAGCATCAGGACCCCATGTATATTCATCATCGCCATTTAATTTCGACCAATGGTTATTCCACGCATCATCTCCGTATTTAGCATGGGCAATGTTATGGTATCCAGTGTAATGACGAGCTAGAAATAAGATTTTGTATTGAGTATCTTTATCAGCTTGTTTGTTCAATTGGTGAAGTTCCTCAACCAAGTCATCCCATTCACCAATTTTACCAAAGTGTTGATCAAGGTAGTTGAATTTGGTGTCATCAGTCTCGTCAAGTGATTGGACAAACTTGTTGGGTACGATGGAAAATTGCCAATACGACTTGGAGTCACGTTGAAACTGAGCAACTTTTGAGTTGTAAGCAGCACGTACTTCGGGTGATATTTTTGAATCAATAATATCTAATTTAGTAGGTTCAGCTGGCATAACTATATGGTTGAACAGTGCTTGAAGTAAAAACGTGGAGTGAGATTTTGAAAGAAATATGTTGCTGAAAAATTGAGCGAGTCTTTGTGTCATTTGTTGAGACAAAGATCTTCATATGGTGTTCTCTTTTTGCAACTTCAATTTGCTACTAGTACAGCGAAAACATAAGGAGGTGTCTCCTTTTGTGGATTTGCAATAAACCGATATTTTGAATTTTTGAACTGATTGTAACCAACAGCGGGTTAAAACTTACTCTCACTCATGAAGGTGACTTTGTGCCCAGGGAACGCGTTAACATAGGACTCATGTCATTGATCTAGGTTCAACTGATGATGTTATATAAATGGATACACCTAAATTCCATTATATACATTGAGAACGACGGGGAGAAGTATATAACTGGGGGGTGAATCAAAAATTCCCAAGCGACTTGATGTCTTTTATTGTCTGAAAAGTTTACGGAGGAACATGAGAAGCATATAACATAAACTAGGTTCAAATAAAGTGAAACAATGTATATATTCATCTGAACCCAAGAGATGGACAGCATTTACTGTGCGCCAACCTCGTAGTTCAAATATACCTGAATGTTGTACTGTTTCAAAGGTCGTGCGACAGTTACAGAAAACCCTCTATTGTATTGTGAGTGGTGGGCAATTAAAAAGCAAGAAGTGGTGTACCCAGTTCAGATTATATTTCGGAAAGACAGGTAGCCTTGAGCACATCTTTCTCATTCATTTGTAGTATTTCAATTACATCTGTAATCCAAGTCTATACTATACACTATAGCTTAATACACTTCTGCTATTGGCCTCAGTGATATAAATGTGTTGTGTATAGTGTGTGTATAGTGTGTGTATAGTGTGTGTATAGTGTGTGTATAGTGTGTGTATAGTGTGTGTATAGTGTGTGTTTATGTGACGTAAATGGAAAAAAAAAATCTTTTTTTCAACAACAAACCAAACTAAACAGAGAGAGACAAACAGGAGATAGAAACCACCACCATAACCTAAACCAAATCAAACAATCAATTTACACATACACTACTAACAATCACAACTGATCTACATAGAATTAAGTATAAACGTCAATTTAACTAACACTTATATCAACTATTGCAATTACCCACTTCAACACACATTAATAAAAGCCTACACACAACAACTACACCCACCACCACAATGGACGATTTGTATCCTCTCGCGTTATTAATGGACGAATTGAAACACGACGATGTTTCCAACCGAGTTGAAGCAATGCAAAAGCTAGACACCATTGCCATAGCTTTAGGTCCAGAAAGAACTCGTAAGGAATTGTTGCCATTTTTACATGATGTTGCTCAGGATGATGAAGAGGAGGTATTTACTGTATTGGGAGCCAAATTGGGGGAATTTGTACCTTTAATTGGGGGTCATGAATATTGTGAACCATTGATTGAAATATTGACTATATTGGCATCAATGGAAGAACCATTGGTGAGGGATAAAGCTATTGAATCATTGAATCAAATTAGTCAAGAATTGAACCAAGATGAGATAAATAACGTGTTTTTGGGGTTAATTACTAGTTTAAGTCAAGGTAATTGGTTTCTGAAAAAAATTGCTTCTTGTGGATTATACAAGGCGGTGATAATTCGAGTTGATGCAAATACTAGAAAAGAATTGTTACGCACTTATTTGAAATTAGTTACTGATGATTATCCCATGGTTAGAAGAGCAGCAGCGACAAGTTTACCTCATTTGATTGATTTATTGACCAAGTTTACTGAGGAATCACCTAATGATGTAAACAAAGTGAATAATGAAGATTGGGAAATTATTTCCAAAATGTTTCAACATTTGATTAATGATGATCAAGATTCGGTTAAATTTCTCAGTGTTGATGTTTTGATTGCCATTTTAGAATTTTTCCAAAAAATTCATGAATATAGTTTCAATTCTGATTTCTTATCAAGTGCATTGAAATTGATCAAAGACGATAGTTGGAGAGTTCGGTATACCGCTGCTGATAGATTTAGTAAAATAGCCGTCAATTTCACCCATAATGAACTGGATCTATTTCAATTGATTGATCCTTTTATTTCATTAATGAAGGATCATGAGGGGGAAGTTAGAAAAGCCGTTGCAAAGCAATTACCTGCATTCAGTAAATTATTGACAGAATATCCACCAACTAAAGCTACAATCCTAAACAAGATTGTCCCAGTGGTTAATGAATTAAGTCAAGATCCTCAAGAAAATGTTCGTGCCTCATTAGCATCAACCATTACTGAATTATCCCCCATTTTAACCAGACAACCAACAATCGATAAATTATTACCTATTTTCTTAACTATGTTGAAAGATGAATTTCCTGATGTTCGATTAAATATAATTTCAAACTTGTCAGTGGTTAATGAAACTATTGGTATTAATCTTTTATCAACAAATTTACTTCCAGCTATAACTGAATTGGCCCAAGATCATAAATGGAGAGTAAGATTAGCCATTATTGAATATATCCCTAAATTAGCTGATCAATTGGGTCAATCCTTCTTCAATAATGAATTATTGTCATTATGTATGTCATGGTTATGGGATCCAGTATTTGCCATTAGAGAAGCAGCAGTGGAGAATTTGAAAAACTTGACAATAATATTTGGATCACAATGGGCAACACACGAAATTATTGCTAGATTATTGAATCAAAGTGATAACAAGATTGATGATGGCGACAACAATGACGAAGAAGCTGACGATGACAACAAGATTGACTATTCAAATTTCATTATTCGAATCACTTGTTTATTCGCTATAACTTCGTTAATCCCAGTTATTGACTACCCAGTCCTAGTTGAAAAGGTTCTCCCATTCATAAATGGATTAATCACTGACGCTGTCCCCAACATTAGATTCAATGTTGCAAAGTCTTATTTAACTCTAGTTGAATCATTATGTCAACATAAAGATCAAGCTCCTAATCAAGACGAATTGAAAAAGTTGATTAATTTACAAGTATTATCAAATTTGGAAAAATTGGAAACTGACGATGATGTTGATGTCAGATTTTATTCTACGCAAAGCATCAAGGGAATTAATGAAATACTAGCTCAATAAAAGGAGCATTACTTTTACATACAATACAAATGTGATAATATAAACGAACCGCTCTATTTAAATACTCTAAACACCAATTTGTTTCATTGTTCCTTACTCCCTTTGTTTTTTATTTTGTTCCAATTTATCAAAATCAAAATCAAATGAAGCCCCGCATCCACATGCAGTCGAAGTATAAGGCGAATCAACAATCTTAAACTGACTACCAATCAACTCCTTTGTATAGTCCAACTTCAGTTCTTGTAAAATCGTTAAACTCGAATCATCAAGAACGATATTAGCTCCCACCCGTTCAAACACAAACACATCTGAAGAGTCACTATGATCTTTGAGGTATTGATCTAGATTGATCAAGTGTAAGTTGTATTGGAATCCATGACATCCGCCACTCTCAACTTGGATTTGAAGGGCTGTGTCTTTTGGATTATCTTGTTTGATTGATTGTAATTTGGAACATGCACGATCGGTTATAGCTATTACTTTATCAGTTTGGCCATGGACAAGTTTTGTAGCTTTGAAATCCTCAGCATCTGGTCTCAGAACTGTAACTGCATCTTGTAATTGTTTCCTTGGTGGTGGTGGTGGTGGGGATGATGGTGGATCTGTAGGAAATGCGAATGATGATGGTTTGAGGGTTTTTTGCCTCGACGATGTAGACGAAGTGGCAGCAGTCGAGTTCCACCTTATTGACTCTAGATGTAATATGCAAAGTCGTGGAGTATATTGTATCGTCTTTGGTGTAGGTATCCTTCTTATTACGTTTCTCAAACTCATCATTGGTTAGTTGCTTAGTAAAAGAAGAATAACAGTTACATATTGGTCCCTTTTTTTTTTTCTTTCGCACTTTAATAATAAAATCTCTTGTGTAATTTTGTAATTTTGTACTATACCCTCTCTACAGAGCTCACAGTGCCTATAGTCTCTATACATAATTATCGTCAGAAACTCTCCATGATTGTAACCATTGAGTATGTTTCCAATTCTCCTTAGGACCTTCCATTCCAAATGAGAAATACCTCAAATAATAAAATGTAAAACCAACAATAAAATACAATGCCAAATAAATTGCTATATATGCAATCTTGCTTACTGCTGAAGCTCCTCTGTAGTTCAATTTCGAAGTCCATAATTCAACTTCAAAACAGAATACAATCATGGCAAAGTATAATGCTGGTACATAATGATGAACATAAGTTACTCTTCCCATTATGACAAATGGCATAAAATGTAAACCCCAACCCAACATTGGATAAATACCACCCATTATAAATTTTTGTAATCTTGCTGGTTGGTCACTTGGGTAATCGACAATTTGTCTTTGCCATCTGACGAGATAGTACAATGTAATCAAGGCAAACACAATAATTCCAATACTGGAACTCCATGTAGTTGCAGGTGATCCAATCATAAAGTATTTAGGTTTATCGGCTCCCCATCCACACATTCTAATACCAACATTTAAGGTAGGCCATTGCCAGAAAGAAGAAGCCAAATCATCCTGCTTATCAGGATCAGGCAACAATGCATTGTTTGTAGCCATCATGGCTAAATTCAATTGGATAAAATCACGAATAAATCTTGTCTTGGGTAACTTGAAATCTTCTGGTGCTGGAGGTAAAAGTTCATTTCTATGATCTTCGATATTCCACCACGTTCTCTTATCCTTCTTGAATGGGTTCTTAAAACATACAACTTCACCTTGTCTAAACCCCCATTGTGGTAAAGTAGATCCCGAAACTCCTAAATAACAGTCCATAACTTCATTTTTCAATCTGAATGATGTTGTCAATGGATGTAATCTCATCTTGTCTTCATTACTAGCTTGATCAGCGACCTCGACAATCCAATTATCCTTAGCATCACCAACGGTTAAGTTTCCATAACATGCAACTTCCAATTCAGTCTTGGTAACAGGGGCTGGAATTTCGTGGGTGTGCAAGTTTCTTCCAGTTTGTGGATGCATAATTCTAATTGGCATACCATCAAACACATATTCGATATCGGTATTGTTTCCACTAGGATCATAACTTGGTTGACCTCTTGGACGTTGGAAAATCCAATTGTTATTGGAATCTTTATGTCCATAAGTAGTAACTTGCTGTTGTTTAGAACCTTCAGGGAAGGTTTGCACATGTGAGTGCAAAAGTCCTCCAGTCAATCCTTGATTTTTCAACGTGACAACTGAATGAACCATGGAAATTTCTCTTGGACCTCCACCAACTTGTGATCCAAGTAAATTAGCTTGAAACAAAGAAGACATATTAGCATCACCAGGACCCGATTTGTACAACAAATCGAAATGAACTTTAAAACAAAGCAAGAAAATTGAAATTGGGATAATAATCAATCCAAAAATTCTCGCTGCCCAGTGATACCCATACCTAATCCAGGTAATTGACCTATCATTCAATTTATTCCACAAATCAACAACAGTATAAATACCAATTAAAGTAGTGACAAACAATCCCACCATTTTAACCGAACAGACACATCCAATAGAAACACCAGTCAACAAAAGCCATTTCCACCATTTCCTACTAAACTCGCTTTCCTTAACATTAAAATTATTAAATCTAGCAAAACAAAACACCGTAGTCACTGTGAAAAACAACAACATCGAATCTAACAAAATAAACTTACCCAAAGTAACATAAGAACTTTCCAAAGTAACCATCAAGGTAAATAACCAAGTCGTCCACACAGAAAACCCAATTTCCTTCATGGTATAATACGCAAATGGAACACACAACGCTGAAAACGTAGCATTAAACAACCTCATTTTGGTATAATCGATATATTCGGGGTATTTTTCACCACTAGGAAAATCCCATGATCCATTATACCCAGCTAAATACCCCGACAATCCAACCAACATTTTACCCAATGGTGGATGGACATCATGATAAAATTCATGACGTAAGTAATAAGAACCAAATTTACCGAAATGAGCTTCATCCCAAACAACACTATCATTGATTGAAATACGATAAAATCGAACAAAAAATGATAATAAAGTGAACAAGAGGGGCGCCAAAATCGATTCTAATTTTTTCCATGATTCAATTGTTTCTGACACTTCGTCATATTGACTTCTCTTGAGAAGTTCTGCATCGTCAGTCTCGTATTTGGAATCAATTGACGTGATAGTATCATCCTTGTGCAAGTTTCTCGTTGGCTTCACCTGCGTTTGATGTGGTTGTGCAGATGACGACATTGTTGATCAAGGGCTATATACTAGTACGGTTAGAAGGTTTTGTTCCCGTAGTATGTGCAATGTAAATATGAACTGATTGTTGGCTATTAAAGAGGAGTTTTGACCAAGGGATTTTCAATAATACAAAACTTGTTCTTTTGAAAAAAAATCCAGAAATTGATTGAAGAGACACGTCAATAACAACAAAACATAAAAACACGTAACATTTTTACATTTTTACATTTTTACATTTTTACATTTGTACTATTTATGTATATATGTGTTTAACCCAATCATAACTTAAGATGAGTTCTAAAAAGAGATCTACTTCTTCTTGGCTTTTGACCCTTTTGCGTTAACTCCGATATATACGAATCCACCCACTCTTAATCTTAAGATGACTAGATTTGTTTTACAGCCAATTTCAGCCATTCCTAAGTTTCAACTTCGTTAAGCGCCGAATGAATATTCTCAATCAACCCCAAAAGACCGATCTCCTCATTATTATTATTCTTATTATCATCATCATCGTCATCATCAATGGGATTAAACCCAATCATGCCGTCACTTGCAATATTAATCACATCACTAACTAACTTTTTTATTTTCAACTTATCAAATTTAATTTTTGATGAATTGTACATGAATTGACAAATGGTGGTGTATAGCCCTTGACCACTTTGTCGTAAGATTTTTAAATCAGAATAAGGAACTTCAATTTGAATATTGTTGAGTAATTTTGTTTGTTGAATGCTGTAAGTTAGTCGTATATCATTCCCGAAATAAGGCAGTAGTTTATTGATAAGCAATGGAATCAATTGTGGAGAAAAGACGTATTCAACATATAACGAGTCTGTCAACCGTTGCACCATCTTTAATAAGAACTCATTGACATCTTGATTCGGTGTCACTCTATTAAGTAAGATTGTATTATTATCGTGTCGTGAAAACACCAATGTTTGTCTAGGTAGTAATCGATTATTCTTCGATTTGATAATCAAGTATCGAGTTTCATCAAATGATACACTGATTACCCTAATCTCCTTGTGAATATCTTTACAAGAGTTATATCTCACCACGAAATCTTCTTCATAAGTGGATATATTTTGTTTGTATATCTGGTACAAGAATTTTGCTAGTTCTGTTGAAATCGTTTCTCTGTTTTGCTTCAGTAATCGGTCTGTAAAAGGTAGTCCACTAGCTCGGTATAGTTTAAATGTGTTACCAGTCAAGTACTTCGCCACTTGATCCATTTCGTCGAACAAGATAAAATTTGAATGCTAAATGCAAATAAAAACACAGTACAACCTCTTTCTCTCTCTCTCTTTCCTTTTTTATTCTTGAAGGTAATATATATTTTTATTGATTTTATAAAAACCATATATGAAAATATATAAAAACAAACCTAATAGCTGGCTATATAGTATTTATTACCTTATAACTTCACGGATAGTTAATTTCCATTGACTTTAGCGAATTTTTCCAACAAGTCAACGACTCTGGTAGAGTAACCGTATTCGTTATCGTACCAAGCAATCAATTTAACAAAAGTTGGAGTCAACAAGATACCGGCTTTTTCATCAAAGATTGAAGAGTATGAAGAACCCAAGAAATCAGTAGAGACAACGGCATCTTCAGTGTAGCCCAAAACTCCCTTCAATTGACCTTCAGAAGCTTCCTTGATAGTCTTGGCAATTTCTTCATAAGAAGTTGGTTTCTTCAAGTTAACAGTCAAATCAACAACTGAAACATCAACAGTTGGAACTCTCAATGACATACCGGTCAATTTACCGTTCAATTCTGGGATAACTTTACCAACAGCCTTGGCAGCACCAGTAGAAGATGGAATAATGTTACCAGAAGCAGTTCTACCACCTCTCCAGTCCTTGTGGGATGGACCATCAACAGTCTTTTGAGTAGCAGTCATGGAGTGAACAGTGGTCATCAAACCATCTTCAATACCAAACTTGTCATTGATAACCTTAGCCAATGGAGCCAAACAGTTGGTGGTACATGAAGCATTTGAAATAATATCCTCGTTCTTGCTAATCTTGTCATCATTGACACCAACAACATACATTGGACCATCCTTGGAAGGAGCAGTGATAAGAACCTTCTTAGCACCACCATCAATGTGTTTGTGGGCACCCTCAAGAGTAGTAAAGACACCAGTAGATTCAATAACATAATCAACACCATCCTTACCCCATGGAATTGAGGCTGGGTCTTTCTCACCATGAACCTTAATCTTGTGACCATCAATGATCAAATTGTCACCCTCAGACTTGACATCACCCTTGTAAGTTCTGTGGGTAGAGTCATACTTGAACATATAAGCAGCATAGTCTGGAGCAATGAATGGATCATTGACAGCAATAACTTCAATGTCTTTTCTTTGCAAAGCAATTCTCAAGACTAAACGTCCAATTCTTCCGAAACCGTTAATACCAACCTTAATAGCCATTGTTAATGTGTAAATATGTGTTTAAACTTAGATAAAACTCAATTGAATTTAGAGAAAGAAAGAAGAAAGAGAAGAAGAAGAATCGGAACTTGAAAAAAATTGTTGAGAAATTTCAATTGGTTAAATACAAAAGGAGAGAATGGCAAAAAAGTTGTTTTCGGGTCAACGTGACAATTCACTTTATTACTATTACTACCACTATTACAATTACCATTATAGTGTTATTACTACTATAGTGCTCTTAGTGTTTGTGTTACTTTATTACTTACTATAATATTTTTTTATTACGGGAGACAGCAAATCGAAAAATAAGAACAAAAAGAAAAGCAAAAATCATATGGTAGCACCCACCCACACCCACACATACTCACTCACTCATATGTAACTACTGTCTTTCTTTCTTTCTTGTTTTTTGTTTTTTTGTGCACATGTACACGCCAGTCATTCATTTCGCTCCCCGTTCTCATCCCCCGGGTCATAATCGTCCATCTGTCGGATATAAAACAACCAATTTGTCTTCTACGTGGTTTACGCTGTGTACCGAAGTGTAATTTTGCGCTCCGTCCCACGTATATAGTACTACGGTGGGTCGACTTATTATCGGCAGTCATTGGTGCCATCATCCGTTTGCATGGAGTAGATCTATCCTTTTCTATTTTTTTCTATTTGCTCTATCATCTGATACGTCGGACTTTTGTTTAAGATCGGATCAACAATTTCCACTTTTAAATTTCCTTTTACTATAACTTTTTGTTTATCACTGGGGGAATAACAAAACATAACTGCATTCTTCATTCTTCATTCTTCGTTTTTCATTTAATCAGGCCATACATTGGTGGAAGCTTCTAGGGCTTTAATCAGAAACTCAATTGCATGCAACAAAAGCACCTCACCGGTACTTTGAGCTTGGCAAAACGACTGATTCACGTGCATCTGTACACCCCCCTTCCCTTCCTCCCCAGATATCTTATTTCTGCATTATGCAGGATCCACTTAAAAGAAAGGAACTCCGACTGTACAATAACTTATGCTCAATTACGTCAAATGGACACGCACAATATCTCTATGAAAGTTACTAGGAGCAATGGTTATGGAGAAAAAGGGTATTGTATTATTCTTATTATATATATATATATGTATATATATATAGTGCTCTTCTAGAGGAATTCATTGATTAATCAAGAAAGGAATAAAGAAATACAGTGGTTGCGGACTTTTTTATTTTTATTTTTGACGTTTGACAGCAATCAAATCAGATAACGAGAAGTACCATATAAAGAACTAAAATAACTCGTTGCTGCCATATCACCAACAGTAGAAATTCACATCAACAAGTAACTACAGACATGTCATACAGACTAATTCAATTAAACAGCGGTAACAAAATTCCTTCAATTGGTTTAGGATGTTACGATATCCCTACATCACAAACCAGCAAACTTGTTTATGAAGCATTGGATGTCGGATATCGTCATTTCGATACTGCTGTACTTTATGGTAATGAACAGGAAGTCATTGACGGCATTTCTCAATATTTGAAAGATCATCCCGAAGTCAGACGATCTGATGTCTTTTACACTACTAAATTATGGAATAGTCAATTAGGTAAATCAAATACTGAGAAAGCCATAAATACCATGATGCAACAAATTGGTCCATTGAAATATATCGACTTGCTTTTGATTCATTCACCATTGCCTGGAAAGGAGAAAAGATTGGAGAGTTATAAAGTCATGGAGCAAGCTTTAAAAGACGGCAAAGTGAAAAACATAGGTGTATCCAATTATGGTCAACATCATATTGAAGAGATTCTTAAAGACCCAGAAATTGAAACGCCACCAGCTATAAATCAAATTGAAATTAGTCCCTGGTGTATGCGTCAAGACCTAGCTCTGTGGTGTTTGAGTAAAGATATTCATGTTGAAGCCTATGCTCCATTGACTCATGGCTATAAATTACAAGAAGATAGTCCCAATTTTCAAGAGATTATGAAGAAATATAATAAATCACCAGCACAAATCTTGATTAAATGGTCATTACAAAAGGGGTATATCCCCTTACCCAAAACAAAAACACCTTCTAGATTGAAAACGAATTTAGATATTGATGATTTCGAATTGACTCCAGAAGAAATGGTACTTGTTGACCAACCAGATGCTTATGAACCTACCGATTGGGAATGCACTAATGCTCCATAAACGACAACTTGACTATTTTGTAGCGGAGGTATTGAATACACGTTTTGGTCTTTGTTCCTTTTGTATTTTGTTTTCTTCTCCTTTTTGTTCTTTGTGGTTTTTTGCAACTGCCGTATTGCCTCGGAGGTTTAAGGAAATGCGATAATGTGGGGTACGGTAAAACACGGAAAAAGAAATTTCACATCAAAAAAGCACAATTGTTCGTATACTTTGATGTGTGTGTTGGGTGGCAGGCAAACTCTGTGCTATTCAACCGAGGACCAGAGTAACTTAATCAGTAGCCTCTTGTGTAAGAAAAACCCTTTCATTGTCATAACAGAGTGGCGAACTCGTTTTGCCAAGGACAACAATCCCACCGTCTCCTAATTTAAGTACATTCCTGACTTTGGACCAGGTTCTCACTCACTCGTGTGAGCTATACCTCGACTTTTTTAGCTTTTCCTCACATATCACGTCCATGCCATTTCAAAAGAGTTTCAAAATGCACTAGATCTTGTACCACGATTGCTATTCACGGATGTTTTAAGTATAAATTTACAAGGCATCATCTTCCTAGTACATAGGGCGGTCATCCACCCACCAAGCTCACAAAGCTATCTACCAATCTCACTACATCTTCAAATCTAACTCCACATTTCAAAAGATACACCCTTGTTAATCTATACGTGCTACCATCAATATCCCTACTCTACATTCCTACTCTACCCCTATTCAGCTTTCCCCTACCTCTTATTCTTTTGCTTAATTTCAACATCCTTAGTTGGGTGTAGCTTTATAAAAGTAGGATAATCAGGTCTATTACCCTGGAATCCTAATGACCAATCATAACTCACAGCATAAGCAAATATAGACCCAGTCTTGTTAAAAGCAGTAGATAATACAGTACCCGGCAATTCTGGAAACAGTTTCAACCTTTGTTTCGCATCTTTATCCCAAAAACAAAATGTACCATCGGATCCTGCAGTACTGAAAGTACCATATACTGGATGGAATGAAATTGCATTTACAGGAAACGCTTGTGATTCATTAGAGCTACTTGACGTAGTACGTGGTAGTGTTCCCCCCACGGATCCTGTACCAGATTTCCTATGACATTTAAATGAAAAGCCAAATTTCTTTTGTTCAGCTTCGGTTATATATTGAATTGCACATCTTCCTTCAACTGATCCAATAGCAAATCCATTGGCTTGTGGGTAACATGCAACTGTTCTAGTTTGCCATTTCAATGGAGATTGGGTAGTTTTGAAAATTTGTTGAGGATTGTTTAAATCAATAATTGTTATATGTCTATCGGCACATCCAACAACAAGCAACTTTTGTGATGAATCCATACAATAACATCTTTCAGGAAGATTGATGGTACTGACTGGTGTAGGAGATCTCATATCCCAATATCTCAACGTTTTATCCCAAGATCCACTTGCAACTACGGGTGTATTAGTAGGCCCACATTCAACATACCTGACTGACCTTACTGGTGCGTCATGTTGACCAATTTGTTGTTGTTGCTGCGTCGCAAGGTCAAATATCTTGACTTGATTATCAGCACCACCACTAACTACTTTAGTCCCATCAGTAGACCATCGAGCAGAAAACACAGGTGCATTGTGCTCATAAAGTGCTTTGCCTTGGTTGTTCCCCGTATTAGGATCAATTTCATAAATTCGGACTTTTTTATCCCAACTGGCAACCGCAAGTAGATCTTGTTGTGGTGAGAAGGAAATATCTTCAATTGAGTCCTCTGGTGGATTGTTGACTAGAATATCGTTGACTAGCTCTTGACCCGTGGCTGTACTTGATGCGCTAGATGTAGATGGCGAACTATTCAAGAATGACATTTGGTGGTGGTAGTGGTGGTAGTATTTACAATGTGAAGTCAATCGATATACTTCATCCAATTTTTTTTTTTTTCCTTCTTCTTACAATTTGGTTTTCACAAGATTTTGTGATTTTGTGATTTTGCATTCTATTTATTATACAAAATGTCGAAAATGTCTCTATCCTAAGATAATGGTCGTACCGAGACATACTATCATGACAAAAAATCCATAAATAACCATAAATAATCCACCATATTTGCAGAATTTTTCTAAAGGTGAAAGATTGGCTCCTGGGTGCAATGGCTTCATCAATAAATAACCAAACAACCCAGGCAAGATGAAAGAAATTGATGTTGAACCTGTGCTTCCCACAAATGCTAGCACTGTTGCTAATGAAGTGACTGAAAGTGCCACTACATAACTGAGCACAACAATTGCGGATGTAATGATGTAAAATTTTCTAGTTGACATGGGAACAATAATTGGTGCATGACCTGCAGTATCACGAGCACCTTCCATTGGAGTAGTTGAAATGATCGAGGAAACAGCTGTGAGATCAGCAAAGGAGCTAACACTTTCAGCATCTGATGCAACTGTGGATGAGTAACCGCTACCTATCCCATCTCCATCCAATAAACGATTACGTTTATGCAAATGTCTAAGTTTTGCTGACTCAACACCTTGGCTAATAAAATGTATAACATGGTTTATAGATCCTCTGCAAGGGTGACATTGCAATGGGAAGGACAAACTTACCATAACAACAATGCACAACCTTCCAATTAATGTGCTAATCGAATTACGAGGATACATGGCGATGATATTTGCTTCAACTTCATTACCATAAGTCAAGTAACCAAAAACAGCAACAATCAAATAACTAGCCAATGCAGTCAAAATTGAATTACGAATAATTAGATTAGATTGTCTAGTTTGTGAACCATCTTTTTCATCCGGTTGCAATTCATTAATAATAGCAAACATGTTTTGATGGCACGTATAAGCAAACACAAACATGGGGAAGGAGCTCAACGTCTGCTTCCAGCTCAATGGTCCATACCAATCAATATGCTTAGCTGGGAAAGGATTAAATTTCTCAACACCAACATCATGGGCTTTCTCAACACCAGCTGCAATCTCTAGGTAACTACTCACCACCAAAAATATCAAATAAGCAACTGAAAACAATGCCATAATACTGGTATATTTCAAACTGCTCAATTTCTTCAAAAATGACAATGGCGCCACAATACAAGCCATAAATGCTGAAATCCAAAATTTCCGATTCATGAAAATCGAATCAGAATTCACTTCCAATGTTTCCATAATCTTGGGCATCAAATCACCAATAACCACCAAATATGAAACACCTACTCCAAAACATTTAATCAGAATTGCTGAATCAAACACAATCGACAATTTTGGATACGTTACTTGCGCAAGACTGAAATATGATACTGATCCTCGTTGTCCTGTATATCTGGCCACTTTGTTCTGCAAGTAAAGCCCAAACGCTGAAGCACAAGCTGACCATAGGATCAAAATCGATCCAAATAAAAGTCCATTGGCACGTAGACCGTACGGCATCGTCAAGATCCCGGCACCGATAATGGTGTTTAGAATATTGATTGTCCCTGATTTAATTGTAGCTCTAACCATTGTCAAAATGGGTTGTTGAAAATTGCCAGAAGTGAAAAGAAGAGCTTTAATTTGGATCAGTCGAAGAGTTTATGATCCGGCAAAGCAATGCAACCATTTCAATTTTGGTTGTGCTTTTAATTTTTCTTTTTTTCTTTTTTTCTTTTTTGCTGATCTATCTTTTGTCTTTTTCGCCCAAATAGGAAATTCACGACGACGGAAATATGAAATTGGCCACGATTAATTTAAATTGGTCTTAGATAAGAAACGATTGGTCTTGAAGTTTATGTACACAAGAAAATTGGGATTTACTTGGTGCATGGCTGTTTGTGCAGATTAATAACATGCACAGAGTTTCTTACAACATTCATCTGGCTCGACGATATGTCAGCCAACTAATTTTGATGATTTCTGACTTGATAGGTATCAACATGTGGTTGCTCAATGTTGCCTTACTTTATTCCTTTAATCACGTTTGCTATATTATCTTGCATTTTACAGTAATCTCTCTGGTACACCCTGATCGTTGGGGAATCTCATTTCATCTCTTTAGTGCATTTTCTTGTTAAGACCGATCAAATGAAGCCGCTCTAAACTTCCTAATAGCGTAATTTAATTTATAGGTGCATTCATCTCCATAATTTTTTCTTTGAAATTTT